>NC_079211.1:123918831-124196331 GCF_029633865.1 Lampris incognitus
CTGCCCGTCAGCTGGGTGGTCGAACACCAGATTGAACTCGCGGCGGAAGGCACCATAGTCCGAGGCGAGCCGCTCGGTATGGCCAACCGCCGCTATGGCCCAGCTGAGGGCTTTGCCGGTGAGGAGGGACATAACAAGGGCTACCTTAGTCTCTCCTGTCCTATACCTGGCTGGCTGGTGTTTGAACAGGAGCTCACACTGACCAAGGAAACCCCTGCACAGCTCGAACTTCCTACCGAAGGCCTTGGGGCAGGGAAGGTTAGGCTCGAACCGGGGGTCCAGTGGGGGTTGACTCGGAGGAGGGGGAACGTCGGGACCAGGAACGGGGAAACCGGAGGCCGAGCTGGGGGCAGGGACCGGGGCCAGAGCAGGGTGGTCACTCATCCTGGAGACCGCTGTTGTGAGTGCAGCGATCTGCGCGGAGAGGGCGTCTAACGCGCTCGTCGTGGTCTGGGAGCCGGACTGAAGATCGCTGATCTCTCCGGTGACATGGGTGAGGGCAGTAGTAAGCTCTGACTGGAGAGAGGCAAGTTGGCAGCTGTGACTTCTTACTGCTGCCTCTAGGGGGACGGGGCGTCACAGGGACCGTCTGCCCCTTGGGTTTGCCTGGGTCCATAATGGCTCCGATGTTCTGTTATGCTCGCGCACCAGAACCCGACCCGTGTGGTGAAACCCAAGGCAGACAGACACAGGATGACTTCAAAATCCAAAAAGGTGGTTTTATTGTGGGAGGGGAATGTATGGTGCGAAAAACGTTCGGTTAGTGGGGTGTGTGAATAAACTATGTGTGATGTCCCGTGGTTTGCGTGTATAACTATGGGGTTGTCCGAGGAAGTCCGGGTCCGAGATCCGGGAAGTCGAGTCCGAAAGGAGGGGTCCAGGTAGAGGGACAAGGGGGGAGATCGCAGGAGAGGTCCGGGGAAAAACGTGAAGGTCGCTGGGGACGAGGGAGACGCGGGGAGCCGTGGAAGTCGCGGAGGGAGAGTCTTGGGAGGAAACAGAGAGACACGAAGATAAGACACTGGGGAATAAACAGAATGCAAGGAACGCTGGAGGGCTTGTCAGAGCTTTACCGCAGGGTTCAGTACGTCGAAGCCCGGAGTGGTGTTCTGGGAGACTTCTTGTAGAGGGCTGCCTGATTGCCGCAGGTGTGCCTGATGGATGATGGCAAACACCTGGTGCAGTGCAGCGCTCGTCTCCTCAGAGCGCGAGCCGAGCGCTCGGATGTTTCCGGCACGTCCGAGCTGGCGGAGTGGCTTGAACGTGCCGGGGAGGCAGCTCGGGGCGGTGTAACCACAACACCCTTATTGGAATTATACAAGGCAATATGTAAATATAGTTAATGCCATAATATGCCGTTGTTCCCATTGTCATCCCTGTACCTGGGAAACCCACGTCGGGTGGTTTGGCAAATCTTTTCTTTACATGACTGCTTGCTGGCTCGTCGTCAGTCCCCACATATTAGTCAGGGGGCCAAAACTGATATTGCAACTTAAGTTGACGCTTTTGGGTAGAAGCTGTCAACCTATCCAGTATTCATGTTTAACCCCTTGACATATGTTCTAGTTATGTTGACATCTTTGAAAATGTTTTTTTTTGTCATTTTATCATTGTATCACTGTAAGTGGTAAAAATTTGACCTTTTTTCACAATGCTGCCAAATTAGTAAAAATTTGCTCTGGCAATTTTGAGCAAATTTGTAATATTATCCCTTAATATATCTCCTGTGAAAGTATGATCTTAACTATTGATAAAAAATCAACTAATGGTAAAACAATATCATAGCCTACCACAGGGGGTGCTGTTTGTGATCAGCAAAGCTGTGATTTGATACAGCAAAAAAACAGCAGCAATGACAGTGAAGATAATCACAGAAGAGTTCTACAGTTCAAACAAAACTATCAAGTAATGGGTGATTTGAGATAATAAATGGTTTAAGTCTGTTATTTGACAACCAAATAACAGTTACCTCCGGATTCGACCACCAAGTGTTGCCATAAAACAGGTATGCTAAACGGTTTTCCATCTGCAAGCTAGCTACCCCATCTTCTAGCAAGCACAGATCATTTCATCTTATTTTATTTCCAATTTTTCACTTCACCAACAGTTATAATTAAGGAGTACTATGTGTACATGAGTTTTTGTGAGCATGTGTACTGGGAATATAGCTATAGCATCTATTATACATTTATTAGAATACTAGAAGTTTAAATCTGCTGGTTAGCTAGCCAGCTCCTGAGATAATGTAGGCTACAGCTAAAGATGTTGCAGTGATCCACTTTTTTTTATTTCTCCTCACAAGAAGTGGTCAAGTAGAATAGAGACTAGAGTAGTGATACTGTGTATTTGCCTTTCAGATGAGCCAATATGAAGCCAGTGGGAGCTGTAGTGTGTAAAAGAAGAAGAATGGCAAATTATATTAATTGGGGAAAATGCTTTATTTGTCAACATGACTATGGGAAAAACAGGCAAGATAAGCTGCTAAGAAAAGCATCTAAGGATGGACTGAAATGCATTAGACTTAGAGCAAGTGAACGAGTAAAATACAAAGATGTAGAATATGTTGATACTCTAGATCGAATTCAGGAGTTCCTGGACACAAAAGCCGAAGAGATCCAGTGGCACAAGACATGCTTTTACCCATGCCGTTGTCATTGATCATCTTAAGCGGCGCTTTGAAAACACTAAGGACACACTGGAACCTGCAAGCCGCCCTTGTTCCACTAAAAGTTCAATTGCTCCAGTCATTTGGGGAAAATGTATTTTTTGTCAGAAGGATAAGCCTCAGGAAAACCTTCACAACATTCAAGTCTTACGTACATCGGAAAATATTCTTCACCTAGCTCGGCTAGACACAGTATTGAGATGCAGGCTTGCAGGAGTCAATGACTTGATTGCCGCAGAGGGCAAACATCATCTTATCTGCTACAGGGCATTCTCCAGGAAGTACCAAAGCACTACGCCAGGAGCAGATCCATATGCCATTTGCTTAGACAATGTGGCAGATGAGCTTAGAACTAGCCTTGCCAGAGGTGAAATATACTCTTTGAAAACAGTTTGGGAAAGATACTGTGAACTTATTGAAGACTTTGACTTAGAACCAGGAATATACAAATGTCATCATTTCAAGACAAAGCTTGACAAATTGCTTAAAGGGAAAGCATTATTTGTTCAATCACTGAGCCCAACTGAGCCCTTAATGATATTTCCTGAAATGACAGCTGAGGCTGCTCTCCAAAACCTAAGGAAAACAATGGATGATGAACAGGAATCCCAAGATGACACTAAAGGAACGAGTATGGCTAGTTGTGACGATGAGATACTGAGTTGGCTGTATTGGGTGTCATTAAAGATCAAGGCAGACATCAGGGAGTCCCCAAGACATGATGTCATTGGAGGGATTGATCAGCCCCATGCAGAAGAAGTTGCGCCTGAGAGTCGTTACCTGCTGTTACGACTTCTATGCACTGATGATGGCGACCAAGAAAATATGGATAAACGAACCGTGAACACAAAGCTACTCAGCATTGCTCAAGACATTGTGTTCCTGGCATCTGGTGGACAGAGACCAACACCAAAGCACATTGGAATTGGAGTTGCAGTACACCAAGCTACACACTCAAAGGGCTTAGTGCAGTTACTTCATGCTGCTGGGCACAGTATAAGCTACGAGTCAGTGCTGAGAACAGATACTGCTATAGCAAATGAGGCTGTGAAGCGATACTTTGACAATGGTAGAGTATTTATTCCACAAAACTTTGTCAATGCAAGGCTCCCTGGATACATCATGTATGCAAATGACAACATCGACATTAATGAAGAAACCCTTGATGGGAAAGGAACCTTTCATGCCTCCCAGACTGCAGCTTTCAGACGAAGTGAACCTCAAGAACAAATCCTCAAAGTGAAGCTGAAATCAGGCAGATCAAAGTCACTCAATTCCATCAGGGATGTTTGAGCTCAAGGATGCTAAAATGGAATCACAGAAGCCCCCTCCAAAATTTCATGGGCCAGTTACACCAGAAATGTATGATGCAGACACACAACTAACTAAACAATCAAAGAACCAGGATCTTGCCTGGACATGCAGCTGATGCAACAACGAAAGGGTATCAGAGGCTCATCATTCAGTGCTGAGACACAGATGTGTTGCTGTTACTTCTTGTATTTGCAAACCAACTGAGCCAAGAAATTTGGATGAAAGCAGGGACAGCTAAAAAACCACGCTACGTCAAAGTTCATGATATCAAACTGCCAAATGAGATGCTCAATGGTCGGTTGGCCTTTCATGCCATCACTGGATGTGACACTACGAGCCAGTTCACCGGAATCGGAAAAAGGACAGCGTGGAAAGTGTTCCAGCACCAGCAGTACCCTCATCTTCTCCACAACTTTGGTGAGGATGAAGTACCAAGTCCCACTTCTCTATCCTTGGCAGAAAAGTTCGTATGTAAGCTCTATGACCTTAAGTCAACCAGCAACTCTATACAAGAAGTTCGCTGCGCTCTCTTTCAGAAACTTAAAGCCAATGTTGATACTTTACCACCAACTGAAGATGCATTGTCAATGCTCATCATGAGGGCCCACTACCAAACAAAGGTTTGGAAACAGTCACTAGTGACACATCCACAGCTGCCCTCACCAATCAACTGCGGTTGGCACATGATGAATGGTATCCTGGTCCCCCAGCTTCTTACCAAGGAACCTGTACAAGCCACATGCTTACAGCTGACAGTGTGTGGATGCAAGAAAAGTGGAAGTCAGTGCAGTACCAGACATTGTCTCTGTCGCAGAAGAGGACTGTATTGCAGTGGGGCATGTGGATGGGCCCGTGCAGCTTGGTGCAAGAACTCCAATGACATTGAAGAGACTAACGGTGAAGAAACAGATCTTGATCTGGATGTTGTGGTGCGGTCGCCAGTAAAAAGCACATCACCACCGAGATCTCCTGTGTGCGCTGCTCATCCCTCCACATCAGCACGTGCACTGAGGGCGCATGGGCGTACAGATCGCTCATCTGTAACCAGCAAACCCAGAGTCAATAGTGCCTTCTAGGTCCTGATGGTATGTACCTGAGATTCTAGACTTACCACGTTTCCTACCTTGCTGTGCTTCCAGTTGTCGTGCCATTCTGACCCTGTGTCTCTCCCCTCCTCAGTGTCTCCTGTGCCCCCTCGGATTCCCGGGCCTGTCCTCTGGGCCCCCCTGGAGTGTCCTCGCAGACCCCGGGATTCTAGTGCCCCACGCTGCCTTGACTACACCTTGTCTCCCGGGCTCACGCCTTAGCCTACACGCACACTAACAACACTTCCAACATTCCCATTCTGCACACATGCACTACACTCGCTTTGCACTCATACACATAGTCACTGACACATCTCATATCCAGAATTCTAGTTGCACCATACACGTCCCGCAAATTCCCCTCCTTGTTCCCAATAAACACGCCTATGGGCTTGAACATGCCTAACCCCTGAGTTGCTCTGGTTCCTTCCGACCCTAACACTGGATTCATGTTATTATTTTAGTTTTTATTTATGTTATATTTTGTATATATTACATACAATGGTTCCATTACTGGAAAGATGATTCTCAGTAATAGTAATCCACATCAATATTTTGTGTTATCATGGTATAGCCAAGCGTATTGTCAAAATACAACATAAAAAAGTCAAATAGCATTAGCACTAAAGGTCACCTCTAGAATTATCTAGATTTCCACCTGGACATTACAGTATTAAAACCTGTGCAGTATTGCACTGTATCACATTACTATGCTTCAACTTGGCACAAGTACCTATCATACATTGGAATCATGATTCCTAAATTATTTGGGCTACTATCTCATGTTTCCAAGCTGATATTCACTCTAAAAACATGTTTTCTTTTAGGCGGAAATTGAATTTTTGACTTTTTTCAATGGTCTACAGCTATTTTCTCTGACACAGTAACATACATTTAGATCCTGACACTTCTGCAGCCATCCCACTGTTGTTAGCTTTCTTTTGATACCAAGATTATGTATATGGCCCTTGTGATTGGGGAGATATTCTATATTTATTTTGGGCATGTCATTTCGAGCAGGAAATCTGAAAAATAGGCCCGAAATGGCCTCTAAAAGTCACAAAATATATTTTTTAACATGTCAACCACCCTAGAACATCTTCTACAGGTCCCCTCTTACCAAAAAAATATGTTGACAGCTTCTACCCAAACATGGCCACAAAAGTGTTAACGGAAGCACTTTTCAGGATTGGCCCCCTGACTATATATGGGATTCGGCCTTGAAAATAAATTTTAAAAAAATTAACAAGTTGTAGGCCAATTACATTAAAGTAGTTTAATACACCAACACATTTGACTGAGGAATTCAAGTGTACTGTCATATCTCTGCCTCGCCAGCATGCTCCCCCCAACTCTGATTCTGACTGTCTACCTGCCTGCCCGGGCACACTCGGCTGCCTCCTCTGTCTCTGACTCCCCAAGTACTTCCCAGGACGCACAGCAGGAGCCGTGTTCTCGCCAGCTATGATCACGGGCCGGGCGCACTCCCAACGTCATCACCCCCCCCCCCTCACATCAGCCACCACTCAACTCATCACACTCCATACCTGTCACCAATCAACCCATCTCCACCAGGGGTTTCTCTGACTGCCTGTCATGTCTGCTCTTGGGCCCTAGAACCAACAAAACCCTAACATGTACCTTGATATTCTTTTCTTTCGTTCTTCAGCTTCCTCCTCAGATTCTATGTCCGAGGTTGCACACTGTGTTGAGATGTACTTTTTTTCACTGTGTTTGGCCTGCTGGAATGACTCTATAAGAGAACAAACAGAAAATGTGAACAATTATTACCAAAAAATGTATGAAAACAATAGGGGTTTAAAAGTGGCAATCTGAGATTTTCATTCAAATAAATGTCAGTTTAGCTACCATCTCTAGCCTAATGAGGTAACAATAATAGCATATACCCCAACACACCTGCAATTACAGCTTATTGCCATAGATAGTGCTAAGGGCAGAACAGAACAGGGCTCTTCGAGATTGTCACAATGCATGATTGACAAGCCTTGCAGCTTTTTGTTCATCCATCAATGTATACATCAGACAAGGGTGATGCAGTGATGACTCACCACAGGCAATTAGGGGGTGAACATCTTCAAATAAGGTCCATCCATCATCTGGTTTCAGTCCATCTTGAAGGGCCTTTGAAAGTTTGATGTTTTTGGGGGGCCATAACAATTTCTTTTCTTTTGCATTATACCAGCTGTCTAGGACTATTGCTGTACCACCAATTGGGAACTGTACAACGGTCCACAGCACCACCTCACTTTCCATCTTAAGTTCTATGGGTAAGAACAAGAGCATTATTCATGATGTGCTGCAACTTCCCCTGCACTCCTAAATGAAAACTTAACTAGCTATGAGGCCATCTACTTCATATGAGCTATTGGAATAGCTATGAGGCTATCTCTGTCTGGACATAGAACATATTTGTGTTTGCTGTAACTAAGTTTACTTGTCCCTATGCCATCATGCAACTCACTGACCTTGTATGTACCTATGTATGATGACTCACAGGGATAGGTGTAATATGACTCTTGGTGTCTGAACCTTTTGTATATCACATAGACATCATCTTCTGTCTGGACTATATTCTCCACTAATGCAATTCCATCTCCCACCCCAATACAATTGTCCCCCTCCTTTGTGGACAAGGTAAAGCAATTAGTGGAGACTTTTGTGTACTGTTGGGCAGGACTGAAATGTTGGGGAAGAGGACCACCTGTGTGGATTTTGTGTAATGCTGGTTCATCCGTTGGGAAAGACGCCTCAACATGTGGAATTTCTGACAACCTTTTGACTAACTGTTGTAGAGGGTGATGTGGCTTGCAGTAAAAGATGCTTAATTTGGCCAAGATAGTTCTCAAAAGGGAATCCTGAAATATTATCTAAAGGTCCAAATCGTCTGTATTCATCAGCTAAATGAATAAGCTGGTGTACACTGAACACAATCTCATCCCTGCCATACAACTCTCCAAAGTGTTCCACAAAGTAAATCATCAACCTACGTATGTGCAAATTCAACCATTTCCTCAGAAATTCCAGGGGACAAGAACAGATACATGCCAACTGAAAACAACATAAAGTTGTCACACATCTCATTTGGTAGGCAATCCTTCAGAACTATAGGACCCCAGTACAACATGAAGGATTGCAGCTCAGTAGCTTTCCAATGATCCAGCTCTGTTAGATCCCTTGGCTTACAATTAAACTCACAAGGGGTGTGGGAACGTAGTCCCAGCAGTTCAGTTGAAATTATGTTTACAGTTTGTGATGAAAGCCTAGTAGCCAGATTTTTGCCCTTTAACCACATATGCAACAGTTTTCTTGTTACCCCGAAACAACAGAGGTGCATGTAATCAATCGGGAACATAGACACCATCTTTACTGTCCCTGCTAAAGGCCCAAGTGTCTGATTCAAGTGATGTTCCTCATCAATCATGTCAGCAAAGCTAGAGTCTGTCCTGAGCCTGACATTTGTTTCAGGATATATCATTTTCTTCCTCCACTCACCCTCTTCATGACACTTGTCACATCCTGAATATCCATTGTGTGCCTTAGTATTCTTAATGAAAGCTCTGGCTGGAGCATCACAAACAACTGAGGAAACCAGTACTTTCAATTGCTTACCATTACGATGCCATTTGCCAGTACATTTGTAAGGTCTTTAACAAATTGCTGCAGGTACTCAAAAACACTCCTTGGTTTGATTATACTACAAAAGATACCAACAATTAATGGGGACTTAGTGTAATCACATTTGAGAATTGCAAGTATAGGCCAGAACTGAAGTTTCGAACTTTTAAAGAGGGGGAGACCATCTACGTTGAATTGTAAAGTAAGAGTTCTAAGGTTCACTGGTAAAGTCAAACATTTCAACCATGAAAGTATTCCTTTCACCAACCCAAAATGATAGTACTCGCCACATTCTATTTTAGTAGTTGGAAGATGAGCTTGTGTCCCAAGCAAAGTTCGTCCATCTTTATGGAGCTTAGGGTGAAATATCTTTAAGATGCATAGCAGAGCAGACAGTGCAACTAGAGAGATTGAATAGGTGGTAGCCCAATATTGTGGGCTCATTGTTAGAAAATCCTGATTAGGCTCATCATCGTCAGAGTCAGAGGAAGAATCCGATTCAACTTGATCATCCCCAGCTGTACTGCTACACTCAGCACCCAGTGAACTCTTTGGGGTTTTGATGTGAACACTATCCCCTTGTATATGGGAAGTTGGTGGTGTATCTAGTAGGCACTCAGAAGAGGCTGTGGAGGGTAGTTGTGTGGGAGTTGTGTGTGCAAAAGTGGGTGAATTTTCACTTGAATTATCAATGGTTTCATCATATTTGTTAAGGATATCCTGCTCTATGTCCCTTACAAATCTGCTGACTCTACGTCTTTTAGCCCAATAAGAAGCCATCTTATGAACTCAAGTTATGGTGGTGTTGTGGAAATAATTGCAATAGTTTACTTGGCTGTAGCTTATTTGTGTAGCCTATTTCTTCGCTTCTCTCGCTCCTTTCTGGCTCCTCTCATAACACAACCCTGAACAGAAACAGAAACAGGGGCAAAATCAAAATGAATGCAATATGTGAGCTACCATTGCAAAAAGCTGGGGAAAAAAGTTATGATGCACACATTTGTCAAGAGGTAATATGTAGGCCTAGATGTGTGGTGTCAGTCTAATCATCAGCCTTAGCATTGGTGAAATCCTGAAGTTGGACATACTTTCCCCTCCAAGTGGAGTGCCATAAACAATCTCTCCTTCATATTGATTGGAAAAAGGACCCACAGAAGGCTGTGTGCCATCTTGAAGGATAACACCATTACATAGTTTAAAGATAAGTTGTTGTTTAGATGACTTGAAATTAATATCTAAAAAAATGACACTGCATAAAGCTTATTTTTTTGCTTTCCCTCCCTCATGGGGTAGGAGCAGTAGGATTGGAATGGCTGCAGACTCAGAACAGCAGGTCCCATTAATTAAATCACAGCACATGTGCGAAACGGTGCTGCAAACTAGCATTAGCAGCTTACCATCTTGCCAACTCAAAATAAAGTAGCTAGGCTCATGATAGCTACACACTATTCTATGCTAGGTAACTGTGGAGCCTAAAGGAATGACATGAGGCCAATTTGTTTGCCATCATAATAGGGTTGGATGATAATCGGTCTATGTGCATGTGCCTGCAGCCCCTCTCCCAGTCCCCAGAGTCTGCTCCTTGCTAAACATGTGCTCCTTGCGGGAGTACGTTGGTACTAAACACGTTCTGCTTGCTAAGCTAACAAATGTGGTAGCTAAATTAATTGGCTCTTCATCTAAAAACCTCTCCGGCAGCTTGTAGACTCTTTTTCGCCATCATTAATACAGTAAACAATTGCTAAGCAAGCAATGAGCTGCCAAATGTAGACGAGACGGACACAGTATTTCAAGACTGCACTGTCCATCCTAAAACCAGACGGATGGCCACCATTGAACAACTAGCCAACTCTATAATGTTAACGTACCCGGCACCATTTTAGCTGCACTTACCACCAAATCAACTTTAAATCAACTTGCTAAAGCAGTTCACAACACAAGTGTTACATAAATGGAAGACTGTATTGACAGCTGCTTCAAAGATTTGTATTAATACAACTTTCTCGCTAAACTAACATAGCTAGACTATCTAGCTATTACCAACTGGCAAGCACCATAGAAATGGAGAATTCCGTTCGGTGGGTTTTTTCAGAGCAAGCTAGCTAATGTTAGCAAAGTTAACCTACTACAGCCGACCCCAGATGAGCATCAGACTTCACAATTATTTAAAACAACCAAGCAGAGTAATGTGTCATGGCAATAATGTACACAAGTTAACATTAGTCTTAATTAAAAGATCAGGACTTACCACACAATGACAGAAAAGGACTGTAAGGACGGTGTGAAGGACCAACAGTTTTGCGTTGTACTAGCCTCGTGAGATGATGCAAGCTCACGTTCTGCTGCATGACGTGCATCAATCAACTGACAAAAAATTCAAATCAATTGAGTGCCAACAGAGAAAGCAGTCAAGCCAATCACAGCCAGGTGGGCATTGTGCTTGCTCTTTACATGCTTTTGCTCTCGTGCCATTCATGTTGAGATGTTAGATGATCTGTCGACTGATGTTTTCATCAATGGTCTGAGTTGCTTTATTGCATTGCGAGGCTCAGTCAGACAAATTAAGTGTAACTGTAATGGATATGAAAATATCTACTAAATGCACCGAATGGGAAAAGATGGCGTTAAAAACATCCACTAGATGTGCACTGAATAAGTTAAAATGGCTATAATCATGGCTGGATTAACCCACCAGGGGGCCCCGGGATATGCACGTCCATTGCCCCCCCCGTCAGATAGGCTACGCAAACAATACTAAACATTGTTAAATGTAAAATTAATGCAAATAGCCAACATGGTAGTCGATGCTATGCCAACCTGCATGGGATTCGGGTGGCAACTACAAAGTACAACACAATTTTGAATCACAAAACAAACAGATGAGAATAGCAGCTCACAGCATCGCAAACATATTGCGAAGCCTTCTTCCCACTTACAACGGCTTACTAACATGAAATAAATGTTTGTTTCAGAGCAAATAATTTAGTGAAATATGGGCATATTTTAGTAAAACTAGCTGTTTAATTATTTTTCAGTATGGGCTTTCTAGCTTGGGGCCCTGCATCAGTAGAGACTTTGTAGCTGTGGGCCCTGCATCAGACTGTAGCTTGGGGCCCCGCATCAATAGAGACTTTGTAGCTTGGTTGCCCTGCATCAGTAGAGATTGCAGCTTGGGGCCCCCACATCAATAGAGACTAGCTTGGGCCCTGCATCGCGACGCAGGGTTGGAACAAACTTCCCTTGTAGGGTATGATTGGGGATCCCTACTATATGCTAACTAGTGGTGGGACTTGATTAAAAAAATTAATCGAATTAATTATGGGCTTTGTAATTAATTAATCGCAATTAATCGCATTTTAATCGCATATCGATATTTGACACCAGAAGCAACATTTTTCAATTCAAACAGGTCTTGGTAGATGACTAAATCCATGAATAGACACATACATAAGTTTAAACAACAAAATCCTGTTTATTTTGTTCAAAACAAGTTTGTTTTGTAAACACAGTACTTTTTGTAACCCCTGATCTTCTACCATTGAAAGTGGTCTACAGTCCACAGCAATCCATTTCGCCAGTGAGTTTGTTAATTTATCAGACGTGGACTTACTCATCTTGGCTTTGAGACCCGTCATCTGATGGAGAGTCGGTTGGCGACTCTGCTTGGTTGTACTAGAGCACTAGCGTTAGCGTTAGCTCCGGTGTTCATACTAGCTGCAACGTGTTTCGCATTTAGGTGGTACCGGAGGCTTGAATAACTGCAGTGGAATGCTAACTCTTTGTTGCAGAGTCTGCACACAACAGTGCTCTTATCTAGGCTTCCATCCGACCGTTTTTTAAACGTAAATTTCCCATCCACAGAGCTAAGCAACACGGTGTCGTCCTTGTCGTCCATCACATCTGTTGTTAGCATACTAACTTGTTAGCCTAACCTACTCCGCCTTCCGCTTGACTGACGTCACTCGGTGCATCGGTATAATCCGTATGCCAGAAACGAGTGCACTGAGAAGCGTTCCGTGTTGACTGGAGTGTAAAAATAAAATGCGATAATGTGGCAGGATGAGGAAAAAACACAGGAGACGAAGGCGAGTTTGCTGTTTATTCCTCAGCTCCAAAACCAAAACTACAGCAGGAACAACCCTGCACCAGCAAGCCCGGGAACGTAAACCACGCCCCCAGCTCACAGTCCTGCTGGGTGAGAGGCATAGCCCCTAGTGCCCGCCACACAGCCCCCCCCCCGAACACCCAGAAGGGACTCCTGGAAAGAAAATTAGTGTCTCACAGGAGGCTTAAGCAGCCTGCCATAACGGCTGCGCCGTCCCTCAGCCGAAACAGTAGGTGAAACACTGTCCAAAGTCGGCTGAGAAGCAGAACGCTGAACCCGTGAAGACACTGCCGGGGTCCTGGAAGGAGGTCGACCCCGACGGGGAACCTGGGCCGGAAACACAACTTCGCCTGCCACCCTGTGCGCCGGTTTAAGCCTATAAAGCGTGACATGCTCCCTACGCCCACCCATATCCAGCACAAAACCCTTAGGATCCGTCTCAAGAACCCGAAATGGGCCATCGTATGGGGGTTGGAGGGGCGAGCGGTGAGCATCATGCCGTACAAAAACAAAACGAGCCGACATGAGCTCCGCAGGCACGAACGACCGCGGAAAACAATGGTGAACGGGGCCTGGAACTTGAGTGCTGTCGGACAAAAAAGGATAAACGGCCGGACGAGGTCGAGGAGCGGAACTCCCAGGCAAAAATTCCCCAGGGACGCGGAGCGGCTGACCGAGCACCAGCTCAGCGGGCGAAGCGTCGAGGTCCTCCTTAGGAGCCGAACGCAACCCGAGCATAACCCAAGGTAAACGATCCACCCAGTTACCATCCGAGAGCGCAGCTCGCAGCGCTGCCTTGAGCGACGGTGAAAACGTTCACACAAGCCGTTAGCCTGAGGGTGGTACGCGGTAGTGCGCTGTACCTGCACACCCAAGGATCGCGCAAGTGCCGACCAGAGCTCTGACACGAACTGGGGGCCCCTGTCTGAGGTGATATCTGACGGAGTGCCGAAACGGGCGACCCAGGAGGAAAGAAAAGCGCGTGCAACATCCGAGGATGTTGTGGAGGACAGAGGGACAGCCTCTGGCCACCTGGTGGTCCGATCCACCATTGTGAGCAGGTGCATAAAACCCTGTGAAGAAGGTAGAGGGCCCACCAGGTCCACATGCACGTGGTCGAAACGTCTGGCCGGGATCGGAAACGGTTTGAGGGGCGACTTTTAGTGTGCTGGTGGACCTTAGCGCGCTGGCACGCTACACATGCAGCGGCCCACCCCTTTACGTCCTTCCGGAGGCCAGGCCAGACGAACTTGGAACCGACCAACTTCACCGACGCCCGAACTCCAGGGTACAAGAGGGAGTGAATCGAATCGAAAACTCGACAGCGCCAGGCCACTGGAACAACGGGGCGGGGACGGCCGGTGGAGACATCGCAGAGGAGGGCAGGACTGCCTTCCTGCGTCACAGCGTCCTCCAGCTTGAGGCCGGTACGCGTTGACCTATGGGCAAGGACGTCCGGGTCGCTGGGCTGGTCGGCAGACATAGCGGAGAAATCCACACCGAGGTGCACAGGACACACAAGCACACGCGACAGACAATCACCAACAGGGTTGGACTTCCCGGCCACATGCTGAATGTCCGTTGTGAACTCGGAGATTGCCAATAGGTGGCGCTGCTGACGAGCAGACCACGGCTCAGTCACCTTGGACATGGCGAAAGTCAGCGGTTTATGATCCACATAAGCCGTGAATGGGCGACCCTCCAGCAGGAAGGGGAAATGCCGGGTTGCTAGGTGCAGTGCCAGCAACTCCCGGTCAAAAACGCTGTACTTGCGCTCGCTATCGCGCAGTTTGCGGCTAAAAAATGCGAGTGGCTGCCACGAATTCGCCACACGCTGTTCAACCACAGCCCCCACGGCTATGTCAGACGCATCGGTTGTTAAAGCTATGGACGCCATGGGTGTGGGATGGGCGATGAGGGCAGCGTTAACCAGGGCGCACTTAGCTCCGTCAAAGGCCTGGACCCGTTCGGGAGTCCAGTCGACAGGGTCGTTAGCCTTCTTAAGCCGCAGGGCTTCGTAAAGTGGCTGAAGGAGGTGGGCAGCGCGAGGGAGGAAACGGTTATAGAAATTCACCATGCCCAAGAATTCCTGCAATGCCTTAACAGAGACTGGGCGGGGAAATTCCGCCACCGCTTGCACCTTAGAAGGCAACGGGACCGCGCCTTGCGGCGAAATGCGGTGACCCAAGAAGTCAATCACCGGCAGTCCAAACTGACACTTGGCGGGGTTGACTATCAGGCCGTGTTCGTCCAAACGACGGAAAACCTGTTTCAGGTGCGCCAGGTGCTCTTCAGCTGACGGACTGGCCACTAATATGTCGTCGAGATAAACGAACACGAAATCAAGGTTACCCAACACCGAGTCCATCAGCCTCTGAAAGGTTTGCGCTGCCCCCTTCAAGCCAAAAGGCATGCGCATGAACTCAAAAAGCCCAAATGGGGTGATCACTGCTGTCTTGGGCACGTCCTCTGCGCGCACGGGAACCTGATGATAGCCGCGCACCAGGTCCACCTTAGAGAAAATAGTGGTACCCGCCAGGCGTATGGAAAAGTCCTGTATGTGTGGAATGGGATAGCGGTCATTGGTGGTGACGTTGTTCAGGCGGCGAAAGTCGCCGCAAGGCCGCCACGACCCATCCGCCTTGGGCACCATGTGAAGCGGCGAGGCCCACGGGCTGTTGGAACGCCTCACTATACCCAGACGCTCCATGATGGCGAACTCCTCCTTAGCTGTAGCCAATTTTACCGCGTCGAGGCGCCGCGCGCGCGCAAAAACTGGCGGTCCCAGAGTGGGAATGAAATGTTCTACCCCGTGTTTAGTAACCGCGGTGGAAAAGGCAGGCGTAGTCACCGATGGAAAACCCGCCAGCAAACGCTGAAAAACATCCCCTAATTTTAAGAAGTTAGCGTGTGTTAACGTCAACCAGCTCCCCCTGTCTCGCACGGAAAAGTGGCGAAAGACACAGCATCAATTAAACGTCGGTTTGCAACATCAACAAGCTGACCATTAGCACACAGAAAATCCGCGCCGATAATACAAAAAGTAATGGCGGCCACTACAAAGTCCCACTCAAAATGGCGCCCGTGGAAACAAACAGTCACCATCCTTGTGCCAAACGTCGCAATGGACGAACCGTTAGCTGCACTTAACTGTGGGCCGCCGCCTTCGGTCGACCTGTCTGTCTTAGCAGGAGAGAGTAGGCTCTTTTGCGAGCCTGAGTCCACCAGAAACCGTCTTCCTGACATCGTGTCCTTAATGAAGAGCAGCTCACTACGTCCGCCAGCGCCCACAGCTGCTACTGAGCGCTGGCCCGGGAGTTTCCCGCCGCCTCAACCGTGCACGGAGGGACGCAGCGCCTCGCCTTGCCGCCGAACCGCTGGTGGAAGAAACAGAGGCCTCTCCCGCGCCGTCTCCGGGCAGTTACTCCAGCCACCAGCGCCGGGTCCGCATCCTCCGACGCCGGCTGCAGAGGCTCAGATGCCACACTCCGCACAGAGAACCGTCTGGTAGCCAGCAGCACCCGATCGGCCTCCTCAGCCAAACCTCGGCAGTCACCAGCGGCCAGACACGGGGAGTTGGCCAAAGCCGCGCACACAGGAGACGGAAGCTGGCGCAGGAAAACGTGCGGGAAAAGGAATCCGCCTTCGTCCGAGCCTAGCAGCGACAGCATATTGTCCATGAGATCCACAGCCGTCCCGTCGCCCAAACCGGATAGGGAAAGGATTCTATCTGCCCTCTCTGCGGCAGATAGGCTGTACCTCCGGAGCAGAAGATGTTTGAGGGCCACGTATTTATCGTGTTGCGGAGGGGCGCGCAACAGCTGCATGGCCCGGCGTGTGGACTGCTGGTCCAGCGCAGCGACGACCAAATAATATCTGGAGTCGTCCGCGGAGATTCCACGCAGGTGGAACAGCGCCTCGACATGCTGGAACCACGAAGCCGGGTCGCTCTGCCAGAACTCTGGGAGTTTCACAGCCGCGGCGAGAACGGCCGGCTGTGAGAGTTGGGGCGGCGTGGCCGAAGTGGATTCACACTCATCTTCTGCTCCAAACATGTTCAATTCGGGGTCACCAATGTGGCAGGATGAGAAAAAAAACAGCAGACGAAGGCGAGTTTGCTGTTTATTCCTCAGCTCCAAAACCAAAACTACAGCAGGAACAACCCTGCGCCAGCAAGCCCGGGAACGTAAACCACGCCCCCAGCTCACAGTCCTGCTGGGTGAGAGGCATAGCCCCTAGTGTCCGCCACAATAAAATGTTTTAATTTTTTTAACGCCGTTATTTTTGCTACAATTAATTATCGAATTAACGCGTTAAAGTCCCAGCCCTAATGCGAACACATACCCCTGACCTTTTGGGGCCCCTCGTGGTGCGGGGCCCCGGGGCACTCACCCGGCATGCCCGGTCTGTAATCCAGCCTTGGCTATAATTCATTGTTTTACAAAAAGATACAGTTAGAAATGCACTCTGATCTGCTAATTGGATTATCTGCAAATTCCATTGCTTTGGTATAGAGATGTGTAATCCATTGCTTGCTGTCCAGGTAAAAGAGGTTAAAAAGAGATAATGTGTTTAAAACATGGTCTAATTTGCTTTCTCTAATGCTTTGGGAAAATGTAGTTGAATTAACGTTTTACAGTGTTTCTTTATTTCTCCAAGTTCAACTATCAGCCTGTAATTTACTGATGTGTTTTCAATTACTCATGCCTAGCTCTGCCTGTGAGGGAAACGTGTTGCTTCATTACAACTCATGGACTTGAAGCAGCAACATCGTCTCTATATTCATTCCTTTCATATTCCTCCTTACAGGTGTAACCTATTTTTCTGGACTTGCCTGTTAGTGATTTTAAGTTCCTGTTATAAGCTGTTGCCACAGTATATGCCTTGAGCTCTTATTTTGAAGGCTGAAGAGAGAGCGGAAGTGCTGTACGCAGTGTTGTTGCTGTGGAGTTCTGTTGGGGGAAGAATCCAAATAAAGTGGTCCTCGTGTGAAAGTGGAACCTCCGTATTTGTTATTTTATAGTTTCATACAGTATAGGCGACATCTACAAACCCTCGGTTACACAGGTAAGAAGGTTATAATATGTTTATCCATGTATATATGTTTTTATGCTATATGGAACATGTGGAGAGAAAATATCTGTGTCTAGAGTAATTTTAGGAAGTGATTCTAGTTCGGCTAACCATGAAAATGTTGCTTGACTGTAGCATGCTTGCTAGCTGGCATCACGTTGGCGAGAAAGTGGTAGAAATATAATGGCCGCTATTTCGGCCATTATGTGGAACACATTGGCATCACTATTTTGAGTTATGTTTAGCCTTTAGTTTGTTTAGTTCTTTTGGGCAAGGGGATCAAGGTAAGATGCCCATGGGCAAACACCCCATCACGTAGCTTACCTCTGTTAGACACACTAGGTTAGGAGTGGTTGCCACTCTGTATATATTTAGGTTTGGTGCATTTGAGCACTGTCGGGGGGGGGGGGTTACTTTTGTTAGTAGTTTGTTGTTTTGGCAACTGTTCGGTTCCCTTGTCTTGTCATGGTTTAAGTTAATAAATATTTATATTTTATTATTTTTAAACGTTTGTCTCACTGTGTTGCACCCTCACCCCATTGTTACCCAGTGCACTAATTGTTGCACCGTCACCAGGCCGAGGGACGTAACAGGCCCCAAGCTACAAAGTCTCTATTGATGCGGGGGCCCCAAGCTACAGTTTCTATTGATGCGGGGTCTAAGCGACAAAGTCTCTGTTGATCCAGGGCCCCAAGCTACAGAGTCTCTATTGATGCGGGGGCCCCAAGCTACAGTCTCTACTGATGCAGGGCCCCAAGCTACAAGGTCTCTACTGATACAGGGGCCCCAAGCTACAAATTCTCTATTGATGCGGGGCCACAAGCTACAAATTCTCTATTGATGCGGGGCCCCAAGCTACAGTCTCTACTGATGCAGGGCCCCAAGCTCACTTTGTTTTTACATTGTAGCGTTGAGAGTGCAACAAAGTCTGACATAGCGCAAACTTGATGCTTATGATCAAATTCATCGTTTCATTGGGTATAGTTAAACAAATGTGCTAGCTAGAATGCCCATACTGAAACATAATTAAACATAGTTTTACTAAAATATGCCCATATTTCACTACATTATTTGCTCTGAAACCAACATTTATTTGCTGTTGTAAGTGGGAAGAAGGCTTCGCAATATGTTTGCAATGCTGTGAGCTGCTATTCTCATCTGTCTGTTTTGTGATTCAAAATTGTGTGGTACTTTGTAGTCGCCATCCGAATCTGATGCCGACTGGCATAGCATCGACTACCATGTTGGGTATTTGCATTAGTTTTACATTTAACAATGTTTAGTATTGTTTGCATAGCCTATCTGACGGGGTGGGGGGCAATGGACGTGCATGTCCCCGGGGCCTGCTAGTGGGTTAATCCGGCCATGAGTTTAAGGTGACGAAAGGCATTAATATTTATTCATATTGGGATTTTTCTTATTGTCAAGTTTCTTAAAGAGAAAATACTCTTATTTTTCAAATGTGCAGTTTCTTAAAGGGACAATACAATGTTTATTGAGGATTTTGGCGAACATGTAAAATGTATTTATTGGGTTTTTTTTTCATTACAACTCATGGACTTGAAGCAGCAACATCATCTCTGTATTCATTCCTTTCATATTCCCCCTTACAGGGGCGTAACATGACCAGGGTGCCAATTTTGTAGGCGTCAAAAATGAACTGAATGTGGCTCTACAGGACGTTGATGCTGAGAGACTGGCAACATTCCAGGCAGAAAAACGGTGTGAGTTTTTGTCTTGAACGCACCTCATGCAAATCATGCTGGTGGAGTGTGGGAGTGACAAATAAGGGCTGTAAGAAATGCGCTTAACTCTACACTTTTATTTTCCCCTGGTAAACTTAATGATGCCTCCTTAAGGACTTTATTGTACGAGGCAATCGTAAGCAGCCGCCCTCTTACAACTGACAACCTGAATGATCCAAATAGCTTGGAACCACCCCTAATCATCTCATCACCATGAAGGCCACCACTGCACTACCTCCCCTAGGTGAGTGTGTCAGAGAGAATATGTACAGACAAGAAAGATGGCGCCAAGTGCAGTATCTGGCAGAACAGTTTTGGAGCCGTTGGAGGAAGGAGTACGTCCATAACATCACTGTCAGACAACGATGGCACACACCTAAGAGAAACATTCAAGCAGGTGACATAGTGATAGACACCGATGAAACACAACCAAGATCTGTGTGGAGACTTGGAAGAGTCTCAGAGACTGTATCAGACAAAGATGGACTTGTAAGGGCAGTCAAGATATTTTTAGGAGATAGAAATCTGAATAAAAGAGGTGAACGCGTAAGCAAAGTGTCTGTGGTAGAATGTCCACTTAATTTTAGTTAGTTTTGCTATTAGAGGCCTCTTAAGCACAATGGGAAGGTAAAAACGGTAAAGGTTTGTAGTTTACATAGGGTTCTGTAAAAGGTCATTTCATATGAGGAAATCATTTGTGTTTTAAATTAACTTGTATGTAAAACACTTAATAATTTTGTGGGAGTGTAAATGACCCCAATGCACAGCGTGGTTCATGTGTATAACGTTTGCATTTGTAATGTATTTGTTATATTGCTTTTATTTTGTTGTTTCCTATGAACACGAAAGTGCCTTTATTTTGAAAAGACAGCAGACACGGAAGTAAAGCGACGGGAAAATGGTGTAGAAAGTTAACGTCAACACGGAGAAAAACATTGAGTTAAGCAAGGTGTAAAAAGGATGGACGGGGAGAGCATAATCGGAGTTTAGCTCCAGTCGAAAGGGCAACAAGGTATTTAATGTATTTTCAATCATTTTGATTTTGTTTGTGTTTTGATAACTCTGGTGTTAAGCTAACTTTCTGGTGTTACGCTAACAGAGTTTAACGTATTATTTTGCCTTCTGGTTGTTTAATTTCTGTTTAGCGCTTACGTTGGTCTATGAAGGAAAGGAAACAAAAATAAACAGCATTAAACCATCAGTCCCGACTTGTATTTTTTCGACTGGGACTCTACAGTCGGCCTTTGGGGTTTCCATTTCAGCGATGGCTTCTGCCTTGCTGGAATCAGGTCTAATATCATCCTGACTCAGAATGTGAACTAAGTACTAAGTAAGGCCAGCAGCCATGCCAGCTTGTATCCTGGCTCTGCCAAATGACGCAAGATAAGCAGGTACAGGTTTGGCTAGTACTTGGATGGAAGACCTCTCGGGAAAACTTGAGTTGCTGCTGGAAGTGGTGTTGGTGGACCATAGGGGGCAGTCTTCCCACTGGTTCTAAAAAAAAATCCCAGCGCAGTGACGGGGACACTGCTATAGGAGATGCCGTCCTTCGGATGAGACATTAAACAGAGGTCCTGACTCACCGTGGGCTCAGGCAAGGAGAGATGATAAGCTCTGAACATCTGTCTGAGACATGGAAGACCATGAATGAGATTAGATATGACATTGAGCCACACCAAGCTGCTTTGTCTGTTGTGCCAAGATATGTTTGCTATGCTTTGTCTGTTGTGCCAAGATATGTTTGCTAATATGTAGAGACTACGCCCGATGGTCTCACGAAGAGTGCATAAAGCCCTACACGGGCATATGTCTTTAGAACAAGGCTATGAACTTGTTATTGTAACTTGTTGGTCTACTTATCTGGAAGCTTTTGAAAGCACTTTGAGTGACTGTTGCAGCTAGAAAAGCCCTATAAAAATGCAACTTGATTGATTGATTGATTGATTGATTGATTGATTTAAGCTTCCAATAAGCAGTGTAGCCTCATATCTACTCAACCCTGAATTAAGTATTTATTCCTATGGCTTAGCAAACCTTTAAAATAGATTGAAAAGGGATTTCAACGAGACACACACGCAGATTCATAAACCTTACAACACTGTTGCCTAAATCATATTCAAATCGTCAAACACTCTGCTGGTTCTGTCCATACATAGGGTTTCTGGGTGGCCACCTATCCATCTTCCCTTTCAACAGCAGCCAAATAGGATACAACCGAGCTTCTGCATCATGTAAGCCAACCTCTCCTAGGCCTGCTATGCACATACAGTGTGCCATTACCATCCCATCATCTTGTACAATTATCCATGGATGTGTTTGTGTCAAGTTGAGATTCTGGGAATGATTCACCTAAGTGAAACACCGAATTATAATTTTAGCTAAAACAGCTTAGTGTCAGCATACTGTCAAGCTATCACGTATACTATATGTTAAATATTCAAAACAGTACATATTATCAATCAACCAAGAAACTAGGCTAAGTAGATGGGTGAGAGTCGAACCTGGTGTAGCATTAAGTACATTAATGATTGTGGCCTATGGACCATTGTGGGCCATGTACTTTTAATCACTTAAGTGATTGGCAAGTACCTAATTACTATGGCTGAAAGTTAATGGTAAGTTGGCCTGTGCTACTTTTAATGGCAATCAGTGGCAAACTGGCACGTCACATGGTTCACTTGCTCGTCAACCTGCAAACCAAGGTAACGGCACAACAAAACATTTACATTTATTGACAGCCTATATCAACTTGCCCATCCTGTGCTCAGATAAACTTTTTCAGTTCAAGGTCAAGTCAATTTTATTCTTATAGCCCAATATCACAAATTACAAATTTGCCTCAAGGGGCTTTACAATAACAACATCCTGTCCTTAAACACTCACACTGAATAAGGAACAACTCCCTAAAAAAACCCTTTAAACAGGGAGAAAAAATAGGAAGAAACCTCAGGGAGAGCAACAGAGGAGGGATCTCTTCCAAGATGGACAACGTGCAATGGATGTTGTGTTTACACAAAAGAGAATGACAGAATTATAATGGAATTATAAAATTTATGAAGAATATGATGCACAGGATGCCAAGCAGTGTCGAGACGCCACCGGAAAAGCCCAGGACCCAAGCCAAGTGACCAGCATCACCATGTAAAAAAAAAGTCCTATATACTCAGGTAAATAACCCATCCAACAACAAAATATTTGTATGCGTAGGTCAGTAATCCATGGATTTGAAAATCTTCTGACATTCGCCGGTGACAGATTGTATACTTGCTAGATGTATTTATTTGCAAAAACAAGTTTTGGCAAAGACTTGGCTTATTTTAGGGTACTAAAAAGAAAGTATTAAAAGCAACACATTGTAGCGAATTCGAAGGGCAACCACAGGAACTGCCGCGGTGCGAACCCGTACCGCCCGCGCCGCGGGAGACATCGCTAACCGCTCGACTAAAGGGTCAGACCCATTAGCCAGCGGCCAACGTGTCTACTTATCAATGCACGTTACATTACCCCCCTCCTTCCAGAAAGCGCGTATCCCACTTCTGACACCAATGTAGCGAATTCGGGGGGCAACCACAGGGCCTGCTGCAGCTGGGACACGAACTCGTATCTCCCGCGCCGCAGGCGACAACAGTAACCAGCCGACTAAAGGGTCCGCCCCGTCAACCAGCGGCCAACGTGTCTACTTATCCATGTACGTTACACTTCGGGAAGCATATCAGCTCCTTCACGCCTCTGGGCCCATACGCTTCCGATGGCCTTACGGTCTCGCCATCCCACTTCTGACACCAATGTAGCGAATTGGGGGGGGGGGGGGGCACCACAGGAACTGCCGCGGCCGGGACGCGAACCCATATCGCCCGCACCGCGGGAGACATCGCTGACCACTCGACTAAAGGGTCAGACCTGCCTGCCAGCGGCCAAAATACATCAGTGCAAAGTATGAATAAATGGTTCTATCATTGTATTTTCTATCAAATAATAAAACTGTAAACTACTAATAAGACACGTTAGCCCCTAGCTAATGGGTCTCACCCTTTAGTCGAGCGGTTAGTGATGTCGCCTTGTGGTGCAGTACACTCCGTACGAATCCCGCACCGGGCAAGAAAATAACCGGTTACATTGGTGGCAGCGGTGGGATCCGGAAGTGTGCAGATCCTCAGAAGTCTCTTCGAAGCGCGGGAATAACAAAACGCGAGGGCGCGCTTCCGGGAGAGGGTGACGACTGTAAACTACTAATCAGACCCATTAGCAAAGGGTCTGACCCATTAGCAAAGGGTCTGACCCTTCAGTCGAGCGGTTAGTGATGTCACCTTGTGGTGCAGTACACCCCGTATCGAATCCCGCACCGAGCAAGAAAATAACCGGTTACAAAACTATGCATAAAACTACATACCTGTATTTTTGTGCAGAGAAGCATTCACATTGAGTTTCTTACATGCTGTGGTGACCCACATCTATATATCGAGAGACATTCACCTAAGAGGACGGTGTACCTTTAGGGGAAGAGGCGAGGGGTCAGATAATGCACTTCCGCTTCCGGTTCACAGTCAGTTCAGTGTCGTTGTCAGATGTATGACATGCTAAGTTGGAGCTAGTAAACTACCTCGACTACGTCTACTCTCACGTCTCCTGTCTCGTTGTTTTCTAACTCCACATTGGTGACCCCGACGTGATCGAACTACTAATACGAGTATGTCTGACAACGAAGACGCCGGGAATAATGCTGCCGCGGTACCCGCTCCCGACGTCGGTGCTAACAACATGGCTTTTGCTAACGCTAGCATTTACGCCGCTACTGTGAAGCTACCCGACTTTTGGCAGCATAATCCACAGCCGTGGTTTCAACATGTGGAAGCCCAGTTCCAGCTGAGAGGGATAACGCAGGATGCAACGCAGTACTTCCACGTAGTGGCGGCGTTAGACGCATCGACAACGGCGCGAGCAATGACACTGTTGGAAGCTCCGCCAGCTGCTGGCAAGTACGATGCTATAAAGACATTCCTCCTGAAACTATTTGAACTGTCGGAGCTGGAGAAGGCAGACCGTTTACTGTCCCCGAATGGCCTCGGCGACGGCAAACCGTCTGAGTTAATGGAAAAAATGCTGTCTGTGCTGGGATCGGCTGATCCGGCCTTTCTTTTCACACACATTTTTCTGAGGCAGCTCCCCGCACCTGTACGCACAGCACTGGCCAGTTCTCCTCTCGCCGCCTCCAAGGACTACCGTTCTCTGGCTGCTGAAGCAGACAGGGTTTTCCTGGCCAACCGGCAACAGTTTGTGCATGCCCTGCTACCCCACCAGACCGCCCCACCATCACCTGTGTACGACTATATGGACACCGCGGCTGCGGTGACAGCCCGCCGCCAACCTGACGACAGGCTCTGTTATTACCATGCCAGGTTTGGGGCAAAAGCAAAACAGTGTCGCAAACCCTGCAGTTACAGGGTTCAGGGAAACGCCAAGGCGCCGGCCGTGACTGCAAGCTGTTGTTCATCAGACTCCTTGTCGGGCCGGCGGCTGCTGGTTGACTGGCGCTCAACGCAGCATACTACCAGCACAAGCTGTGGACACGATGACCGACAGTCACGGCCCCCAGATGGACGCCGCCAACGGCACGTCCGTTCGGACGTACGGTATCAGACATGTGGACGTGTGTTTTGGCGGCCGACGTTTCGGCTGGGACTTTGTGATGGCTGCTGTATCCACCCCGCTCCTAGGTGCGGATTTCCTCTGTGCTTTCAACCTGCTGGTGGATGTTAAAAACTGTCGCGTGATTGATGCCGTCTCTTTTGCGTCATACCCCTGCACGCTTGGGGGGGCTGGAGCGCTGTGCCTTGCTAACACACTCTCCACCGGGGATCCATACCAACGCCTGCTCGCAAATTTCCCCGAGCTCACCACACCCACCTTCTCCTCGGCGGTGACCAAGCACGGCGTGGAACATCATATCACCACAGTGGGCCCCCCAGTTTACGCCCGGGCCCGACGCCTCGACTCGGCCAAACTCGCAATAGCCAGGGAGGAGTTTTCGACTATGGAGCGCCTCGGCATTGTCCGCCGTTCTGACAGCCCATGGGCTTCCCCTCTTCACATGGTTACTAAGGCCGACAGGGGTTGGCGCCCGTGCGGGGACTACCGTCGCCTAAACAATGCCACGACCCCCGACCGGTACCCCATACCGCACATACAAGATTTCTCTACCCACCTGGCGGGCGCTGCCATCTATTCCAAAATCGACTTAGTGCGGGGGTATCACCAAGTGCCGGTCTACCCACTGGATGTCCCAAAAACGGCTGTCATCACACCCTTTGGGCTCTTTGAGTTTTTACGTATGCCTTTCGGCCTTAAAGGGGCGGCGCAGACGTTTCAGCGCCTTATGGATTCTGTGCTCCGCGACATGCCATTTTTGTTTGTGTACTTAGACGACATCCTCGTGGCCAGCGCGTCGGCGGAGGAACAAATGACGCACCTCAGACAGCTGTTCGACAGGCTCAGCGAACACGGCCTCATCATCAACCCAGCTAAGTGTCAGTTCGGGGAGTCGTCCATCACCTTCCTCGGGCAGCACATCACTCCACAGGGGGCCGTTCCCCTCCCTGCCAGGGTTGAGGCTGTCACCATGTTCCCCCGCCCCCGCACTGTACAGTCGCTGCAGGAATTCCTGGGCATGGTGAACTTTTATAACCGTTTCCTGCCCCGTGCCGCCCACATCATGCGTCCCCTGTATGAGGCCCTGCGGGGTAAGAAGTCTAAGGACGAGCTGGACTGGGGATGGACGAGGCTTTTGTGGCCGCCAAGACCGCGCTGGCCAATGCTGCGCTGCTAGCTCACCCGTCGCCTGCCGCCCCCATAGCCCTTACAACGGATGCCTCCGACTACGCCGTGGGGGCCGTGTGTGAGCAATGGGTGGGGGGGGGGGGCTGGCAGCCGTTGGCGTTCTTCAGTAAACAACTCCGTGAGAGCGAGCGCAAATACAGCACCTTTGATAGGGAACTACTGGGTCTCTTCCTCGCAACCAGACACTTTAGGTTCCTAAGGGAGGGCCGACAGTTCACCGCTTTCGTGGACCACAAACCGCTGACGTTCTGTATGGCCAAAACCTCAGAACCGTGGTCTGGGCGTCAGCAGCGCCATCTCGCGGCGGTTTCCGAGTTTACCACGGACATACAACACGTGTCGGGCAAGGATAACTTCGTCGCCGACTGCCTTTCATGGGCGGTTGTTAACGCCGTTCACTTGGGACTCGACTACGCCGCTATGGCAGCGGACCAAGCCAAGGACGCGACCGTTCAAGACTACTGGTCGACCCCTACGGCGCTACGGCTGGAGGACGTGACGTTCGACGCGGCCAACACCACCCTCCTCTGTGACATCTCCACCGGTCAACCGCGCCCCCTGGTGCCTACTTCCTGGCGGCGCCGAGTTTTCGACACCGTCCACGGCCTTTCCCACCCGGGAGTGAAGGCCTCGACCAAGCTGGTGAGCGTCAAGTTCGTTTGGCCTGGGCTCCGTAAGGATGTTAGAGCCTGGGCCGGCTCGTGTGTGGCGTGCCAACGCGCCAAGGTGCACCGCCATACCAAGGCCCCTTTGGCGCCGTTTGTGGTTCCAGAGAGGCGGTTTGACCACGTCAATGTTGACCTGGTGGGTCCCCTGCCCCCCTCCCGTGGTTATACGTTCCTCCTCACTATTGTGGACAGGGCCACCAGGTGGCCAAAGGCTATTCCCTTGTCCTCCACGACGGCAGCAGAGGTAGCACAGGCGTTCATCGGCTGCTGGGTGGCCCGTTTCGGCACGCCTGGTGACATCATGAGCGACCGGGGCTCCCAGTTTACCTCGGAGCTCTGGACGGCGGTCGCTGAGCACCTGGGGGTGAAGATCCACCGCACTACGGCGTACAACCCGCAGAGCAACGGACTTTGTGAGCGGTTCCATCGGGACATGAAAGCCGCTCTGCGGGCAAGCCTCACTGGCTGCGACTGGATGGACCGGCTCCCGTGGGTCATGCTCGGCCTGCGTTCGGCCCCGAAGGAAGACCTCCAGACCTCCTCCGCTGAGCTAGTGTATGGCCAGCCCCTGCGGGTTCCGGGGGAGTTTCTTCCGGATGCTACGGCTCCCTGGTCGGCCGCCTCTCACCTCAGTGCGTCCCGGAGCGCTGCCGGTGCCTTCGCTCCCGTTCCGATGTCTCAACACTGCCTCCCCCGGTCCTACGTCCCCAAGGATCTGCCATCGGCGAGGTACGTCTTCATTAGGCACGACAGCCATCGGTCCCCGCTGCAGCCCCCATACGACGGGCCCTTCCGCGTCCTGGAGGCGGGGGGATAAGAACTTTGTGGTTGACATGGGGGGCAGGCCGGAGCGGGTCGCTATAGACCATCTCAAGCCCGCTCACTTGGACATTGGGGAGCCAATGCAATTGGCCCTACCCCCGCGGCGGGGGCGCCCTCCTAGGTCGGCCCCGGCACCTGCCTCTGTTCCTGCTTCGGCCCCGCCTATGGCCCGGGTTTCGGCCCCATCTGTTTCCCCTCCTGTGAAGCGCGGCCGTTATGGCCGCAGGGTCCGCCCCCTGACTTGTCACCTGTTTTCCCCGTGACTTTGCACTATGTCATTGACTGTTCTGTTGTAGAGTCTATTTTTATGTTCATGACTTGCACTTTTGCTGTTTTGCATTGTTTTGTGTAGGTGAATTCTGGGGGGGCCTGTGTGGTGACCCACATCTATATATCGAGAGACATTCACCTAAGAGGACGGTGTACCTTTAAGGGAAGAGGCCAGGGGTCAGATAATGCACTTCCGCTTCCGGTTCACAGTCAGTTCAGTGTCGTTGTCCGATGTATGACATGCTAAGTTGGAGCTAGTAAACTACCTCGACTACGTCTACTCTCACGTCTCCTGTCTCGTTGCTTTCTAACTCCACAATGCTCTCATTCCGTGCCTGCGTAACGTGAGTAAAATCACTACATGCTCCATACGAGTCTCAACAGCACACATTAGCGTGACAAGACACACGGCAGCCCTGCGACACAAAAGCCTCGACACACTTCTACAGCAGATTTACGCATAAAAACAACTGAAATGGCAATTCTAAAACTCAACACTGTTGTTACACTGACTTTACATGTGTTTTGAAGTACTTTTAACGTCAACTTTGCAACTATAAACGGCGAAATTACAACGAGCAGAAACTACGTACATTTCCCCAAGCCAAGAAATCCCAAAACAAAGAGGAAGTCAAGCCAACGGAAATCAGACAAGTGCATTTCACAATAAAATGCTCGCTACATCCGCTTGGATACATCCCCCGCGATTTCCCAGAGAAAGGTGCCCGCTCATAATGTGAAAACCCAAATTAAACATTAATTATTTACAACATTGTATAAGGACATACTAACACATATTAACAACACTGAGTGAACACAGGAACCCCGAAAACAAAAAACGCTAACCTGTGTCTTTCAGAATAAAAGCTTGTTTCAACCCATACAACATCCTCCGAAATACACCATGCCCTGTTCATAATACAGTGCAACAACATCACACTACTACACTAGCTTGCTTTATTGATAGCACAATAATAATAATAATAATAATAAATTAAACTTATATTGTGGCAGGATGAGGAAAAACACAGCAGACGAAGGCGAGTTTGATGTTTATTCCTCAACTCCAAAACCAAAACTCCCGCAGGAACAACCCTGCACCAGCAAGCCCGGGAACGTAAACCACGCCCCCAGCTCACAGTCCTGCTGGGTGAGAGGCATAGCCCCTAGTGTCCGCCACACAGCCCCCCCCCCGAACACCCAGAAGGGAAAATTAGAGTCTCACTGGAGGCTTAAGCAGCCTGCCATAACGGCTGCGCCGTCCCTCAGCCGAAACAGTAGGTGAAACACAGTCCAAAAGCCGGCTGAGAAGCAGAACGCTGAACCTGTGAAGACACTGCCGGGGTCCTGGAAGGAGGACGACCCCGACGGGGAACCTGGGCCGGAAACACAACTTCGCCTGCCACCCTGTGCGCCGGTTTAAGCCTATAAAGCGTGACATGCTCCCTACGCCCACCCATATCCAGCACAAAACCCTTAGGACCCGTCTCAAGAACCCGAAATGGGCCATCGTATGGGGGTTGGAGGGGTGAGCGGTGAGCACCATGCCGTACAAAAACAAAACGAGCCGACATGAGCTCCGCAGGCACGAACGACCGCGGAAAACAGTGGTGAACGGGGCCTGGAACCCGAGCGCTGTCGGACAAAAAAGGATAAACGGCCGGACGGGGTCGAGGAGCGGAACTCTCCGGGCAAAAATTCCCCAGGGACGCGGAGCGGCTGACCGAGCACCAGCTCAGCGGGCGAAGCGTCGAGGTCCTCCTTAGGAGCCGAACGCAACCCGAGCATAACCCAAGGTAAACGATCCACCCAGTTACCATCTGAGAGCGCAGCGTTGCCTTGAGCGACCGGTGAAAACGTTCACACAAGCCGTTAGCCTGAGGGTGATACGCGGTAGTGCGGTGTACCTGCACACCCAAGGATCGCGCAAGTGCCGACCAGAGCTCTGACACGAACTGGGGGCCCCTGTCTGAGGTGATATCTGACGGAGTGCCGAAACGGGTGACCCAGGAGGAAAGAAAAGCACGTGCAACATCCGAGGATGTTGTGGAGGACAGAGGGACAGCCTCTGGCCACCTGGTGGTCCGATCCACCATTGTGAGCAGGTGCGTAAAACCCTGTGAAGAAGGTAGAGGGCCCACCAGGTCCACATGCACGTGGTCGAAACGTCTGGCCGGGATCGGAAACGGTTAGAGGGGCGACTTAGTGTGCTGGTGGACCTTAGCGCGCTGGCACGCTACACATGCAGCTGCCCACCCCTTGATGTCCTTGCGGAGGCCAGGCCAGACGAACTTGGAACCGACCAACTTCACCGACGCCCGAACTCCAAGGTGCGAGAGGGAGTGAATCGAATCGAAAACTCGACGGCGCCAGGCCATTGGAACAACGGGGCGGGGATGGCCGGTGGAGACATCGCAGAGGAGGGCAGGACTGCATTCCTGCATCACAGCGTCCTCTAGCTTGAGGCCGGTACGCGTTGACCTAAGGGCAAGGACGTCCGGGTCGCTGGGCTGGTCGGCAGCCATAGCGGAGAAATCCACACCGAGGTGCACAGGACACACAAGCACACGCGACAGACAATCACCAACAGGGTTGGACTTCCCGGCCACATGCTGAATGTCCGTTGTGAACTCGGAGATTGCCGATAGGTGGCGCTGCTGACGAGCAGACCACGGCTCAGTCACCTTGGACATGGCGAAAGTCAGCGGTTTATGATCCACATAAGCCGTGAATGGGCGACCCTCCAGCAGGAAGCGGGGTAACACTTTAGTATGGGGAACGTAGTCACCATTAATTAGGTGCCTAAAGTACAGTCCTGATTGATATTAACAGCGAATTACACTTCCTTTTGTTGTGTGACCTTTATTTGAAAAACTCTGGTCTCCCATGATGCTGTGCGCCGCTGCGAGAAAACGGCAGAACTAAACTGAAAGTTGAAGACGATGGTCATGTTCGCTATGCACAGAACGAATTCACAACTTATAGTTCATTGATCATCATCATTTATTTAGCACCTAGCTGGAAGGCGAACAGCTCTTACGGTGGTTCTATGGTGTGTCTACGGTGTGACTAGTAAATGCTGCAATAAATGGTCTGATACCGCACCATGGACCCATCAGTCGTTATTGGAGTGCATCGTCTGAATAAAGTCCGGCTGGAATGCTACAGTAAGAGCTAGCCTCTTCATCAACCCTGCCGCCACGCTGCACCGAGAGGTCTACGACGACGAATCACGGGGCCAAGTTGCTACTACGTCTGGTGTTGCTGACAACGGACACTTCGTCGAGCAACTCGGCGCCATTCTATGGATCTTCTAGGCAAAGAGACTTTACGGTCATCAGGCAGCTGGCTAAAGGTTTGGTGCGACGGTCAGACAAAGGTATGGAACATTTCATTGATTGATAAGGAACAATTCATCTTCACTGAGAACATTGATAAACATATGGTTTGAGAAGAATAGGTTTAAGAAGAAAAAGACATCAACAACAATGGACATTTATTGAATTTGATGTTTCTCAATGTGAAGGTGATGGGACTTTATAGAACAAATAAGTTCACACAAAGTAACAAGTGAATCAAGTGACTTTGTTTATTGACTGTTATTATTATTACTATCCATTTACTGATCATCCTTCCTGTTGACTGTGAAAAAAGGGGAAAATGTTTAATGCATGATTTATACAGTCTGAATGGTAACTGAATGTTGTATTCAGTGGAGAGATTGCTATTATAACCTTGCAGTCAGTAATATAACAGTCAGCCTACAGTAATAGGCTCTAGTCCTCTAAGCAGTCTGTAGCTATACCAGGTTCTCTGCTCCTCTCTTCGGGTAGTCTATGGGCTATAGTAAAGGCAAACAATTCATTACATCACATTTATCATGGCAGAATTGAATATGACCGAAACAGAGAATCCTGCCCCACAGTCAGAGCTAGAGAATCGGATAAATAGACTACAGCTTAAAATTAGTAAGCTACAAGAGGCTCTCAACGAAACGCTAGAGACTACCGAGATAGAACACTTAGAGAAGGAAATTCAAACTAAGGAAGAAACACTAAGTAGCCTCCAAAGTCAACTTGAAGAACAAAATGGGGATAGCCTCCGACGCTCGACTCGAGTGAAGATCTCGACTCCTAAAATGCTTGAACTGCAACAAGAGGAGGTGAGGAAGAAGGAGAGAAAGCTCCTCTCAGCGTGCGAAAAATGGAAGAGTCGAGCTCGTGAGTCAAGAGAGCGGCTAAAGAAAGACCTCAAGGAAACTGAGCTGGCATCTCTGCTTGATACTTTGGAGAAGGATAAAGAGGCTGTGTTGAACACCTATAATGACATACGAGGTCACTTCACACCCTCAGCCGAAATGAGAAGCCGTGTTGATGCATGTGAGGCAGCTACAACAGATATTAAGAAAATCGCCTACGAGAGGATTGTAGACATCGATTTAGATTTTGATGCAGAACAAGCACAACGACGTCTCAAGGAGCTACTCAAGGGCGGCTATGCGCGCTCAATCTATGGATCCACTGTCTCAAGAGTGTCAAAGTCAGTCCACAGCCACGAAGGCAGCACTTTAACAGTCAAACGTGTGGACGCGGCAGCAGAGCTTGCAGCAAAGGAAGCGGAGTTCGAAGGGTTGCTTGAAGAAGATAAGCAAAGGGAGAAGATACAACGTTTGGAGGAGCAACAAAGGACACTAGAGGAGCAACGAAGGACGCTAGAGGAGCAACAAAGGTGGCAGCTTGAAGTTGAAAAACGCGCTCTTGAACGTCTACAGGCAGAAAAGGACTTAAGGGCTGCACGGGCCAGACTTCAAGTCTATAACCAGGGAACATCACAGGGCGGCAGTGTCCACTCTAATGATCCTGAAAGAAATCTTCACGGCTCCCCAGCTACCAGCAACCAAACCCTCAATATAACGGCATCGTCACCTGACGTAAACGTGTCGTCCCTCGCCCGGGCCCTCCAAGATAGTATAGCCCTGAATAGACTTCCAGTGCCAGAGCCATCGGTATTTAATGGCGACCCCATTCAGTTCATTGAGTGGAGAACTTCATTCATGTCACTCATTGACTCAAAGGCCATCTCCTCAGCAGACAAGCTTTACTACTTGAGGAAATTTGTAGGCGGCCCAGCTCGTAAGACACTGGAAGGGACCTTCTACAGAAACGACGGCGAGTCTTACAAGGACGCATGGAGCAAACTGAATCACCGATACGGACAGGCCTTCGTCATACAGAGAGCCTTCAGAGATAGGCTCACAAAGTGGCCAAAAATCCAACCAAGGGATGCAGAGGGACTTAGAGACTTTTCCGACTTCTTGAACGCCTGCCAAGACGCAATGTCTCATGTGAAGAGCCTCGAAATATTGAACGACTGTGAAGAGAACATGAAGCTGGTCCACAAACTGCCAGACTGGGCAGCATCTCGATGGAACAGGAAGGCTACGGAAACCTTGGACAGGAATCAAGAATTCCCCAGCTTCAAGGACTTCACCACCTTCATGGCAAAGGAGGGAGCAATCGCATGCAATCCGATCACCTCACCTTATGCCTTATGCAACTCCGAGTCTAGCACAGCAAAACTGAATAACAGGGACCCTAAGAGGAACAAGGCGAGTGTTCTGAGTACGCAAACTGAAACGGACAGTGACAAGCAAAAGCCAGCCAGCGGAAAGAAAAAAAACCCCTGTGCGTTCTGCCAAGACAGTCAACACGGGCTACATGCATGTCCCAAGTTCATCGCCAAGACTCTGGAGGAGAGAAGAGAATTCGTGAAAGAGAACAAGCTCTGCTATGGCTGCACCAAACCCGGCCGTAGCGCGAAGGACTGTCGACATAGACATACCTGCAACACCTGCAAAGGCAAACACCCCACCTGTCTTCACAATGACAACCACGTGAAAAGGGAACCGTCTGCAGCTCGGGAAAACACTCCCCCAAGCAACGCTAATGAATCAGAAGCTGCCGCGACTGCAATGTCACATGCCGTCACGACTGGACAGTCTACCAACACATCGATGATTGTGCCCATATGGGTGTCATCCAAGAACAACTCAGGAACAGAAAAACTTGTCTACGCCCTGCTGGATACACAGAGTGACACCACATTCGTCGACCAGGAAGTGAGCAGCGCTCTAAAGGCAGAGTCCTGTCCAGTGAAACTGAAGTTAACGACAATGATAGGATGTGACACTATCGTGAAAAGCCAACGAGTCTCGGGGCTTCGTGTGCGCGGTTACAGATCTTCCCTCCACATCGACCTTCCTCCTGCCTACGCTAAGGACGGTATACCGGTGAACCGCGCCCACATTCCTACAAGTGAAACAGCCAGACAATGGAATCATCTCTCCGCAGTCATAGACGAGATTCCATCGCTGCAAGATTGGGATATTGGTCTTTTAATAGGATACAACTGTGCGAGGGCAATGACACCAAGAGACGTAATAGCAGGAGGAAATGAAGAGCCTTACGCAATCCGAACCGACCTTGGATGGAGCATCGTGGGTTGCTCTTCACCGTACCTTGACACTCCAAGCGTGGCGAGACAGTGTTTCCGGGTAGCTGTGAAGGAGCTCCCGCCAGTCACCCCTGCAGATGCTATTCGCATTCTGGAGTCCGACTTCAAAGATGCCAAGGAGGATGAAAAGATGGTGTCCCAGGAAGATATCTTGTTCCTGGACAAACTCAAAAACGGCACCTAGAAGAACAGTCAAGGTCACTACGAAATGCCCTTACCTTTTAAGGAGAGACCCAACCTACCTGACAACAAACAGCTTGCCATCGTTCGTCTCAGCCATCTGAAGAGGAAGCTGTCAAAGGATGAAAGATACAAAGAACAGTACATCAAATTCATGGAGGATGTCATAGAAAAGGGTGACGCAGAGGAAGTACATGATGATGGGAAGGAAGGAGAAAAATGGTACATACCTCATCATGGTGTCTACCACGCCAAGAAGCCAGACAAACTGCGCGTGGTATTCGACTGCTCTGCCAAATACAAGGGAACCAGTCTAAACGATCATCTGCTCACCGGACCCGACTTGATGTACAATCTCAATGGCGTTCTCCTTCACTTTCGACTGCATTCTACTGCGTTGATGTGCGACATAGAAAAGATGTTTCACCAATTCCACGTGAGCGAGACGGATCAGGATTACCTGCGCTTCCTGTGGTGGAAGAAAGGAGATCTCAGCACGCAACCTCAAGAGTACCGAATGAGGGTGCATATCTTCGGTGCTGCCTCATCGCCTGGTTGCGCAAACTACGGCTTGAAGTACCTGGCTACTGAGAACAGAGACCTATACCCCCTAGGTTCACAGTTCATTCTGAGAGACTTTTATGTCGATGACGGTGTCGCAAGTATGGACAGTACAGAGAAGGCTATTCAGCTCGCTCGAGAAGCCAGAGAACTTTGTGCCCTGGGTGGCCTTAGACTCCACAAATTTGTGTCCAATGACAGAGCTGTAATAGAAAGCATACCGTTATCTGAACGTGCATCAGAAATCAAAGATCTTAACCTTACCTTGGATGACCTACCTTCAGAAAGAGCGTTGGGGATCCAATGGCACATTGAGTCAGACTGCTTGAAGTTCAACGTCAATCTCAAGGATCAACCTGCAACACGCCGAGGTATACTGTCTACGGTTGCCTCCTTGTATGACCCCCTAGGGTTTGTCGCCCCATTCTTGCTCATCGGAAAGGGAGTACTGCAGGAAATGTGCAGACATGGAACGGGTTGGGATGATCCTCTGACTGATGAACTTCGCCCACGGTCGGAGAGATGGAAAAATGACCTTACCAACATGGAGAAGATAGACATTCCCCGGAGCTATGCACCTGCAAACTTTGGGAGGGTCACCAGACAGGAGTTACACAACTTCTACGATGCAAGCTCGACTGGCTACGGACAGTGTTCATATCTGAGACTCAGAAATGAAGAAGGAGACGTTCACTGTGCCCTAGTCATGGCAAAATCACGAGTTGCTCCCACGAAGGTCACCACAATCCCAAGACTAGAGCTAACAGCTGCAGTCGTCTCAGTGAAAACCAGCAATGTGCTGAAAGAAGAACTTGGATACGCTGATGCCGAGGAGTACTTCTGGACTGATTCTAAAGTCGTTCTAGGATACATTAACAACGAGGCTCGACGATTCCACACGTTTGTGGCCAACCGCATCCAGAAGATACACCTCAGCACAACTCCCCAGCAATGGAGATACGTCCCCACTCACCAGAATCCGGCGGATCACGCCTCCAGAGGCCTAACTGTCGATGAACTGATATCATCGGACTGGTTCACAGGACCTGTGTTTTTATGGGGAAAGGAAATTGGCCTCTCGGAAGAGGTGATCCCAGAACTGCCATTAGGAGACCCGGAAGTGAAAGGAGCTCAGACACTGAGCACAGAAACTACAGAACAAGACTCCCTGGCAGATCGGCTGTCAGGGCTCTCATCCTGGTCTCGAGCTGTTCGAGCAGTGGCGCGTATCCTTCGACGAATCGGCAATGATAAATCCAATGGACTCTCCACAGTGATGGAACGAGAAGACGCGGAGCGCCTCATAATCAAGGATGTACAGAGACAATCATATCCAGAGGAATTGAAGCTTCTGAAAAAAGGCTCTCAGCTGCCACTCCACAACAAGCTGCATCGCCTCAATGCCTTTCTGGTTGACGATGACGTGATCAAGGTTGGAGGAAGACTCCGTGACTCGAATCTCCCCCACGCAGTCAAACATCCTGCAATCATCCCGAAAGAACATCACATCACGAAGATGATCATCGCCCATTGCCATGAGAAAACTAAACATCAAGGTAAAGGAATGACCAGCAACGAGATCAGATCAAAGGGCTACTGGATATCAGGATTTGGTCGGGCCGTGGCATCTCATCTTCGCCAATGTGTGACGTGCAGAAGGCTCAGGAGACACACAGAAGAGCAAAGGACGGCAGATCTCCCTCCAGAGCGTGTGGATCCATCTCCCCCCTTCACATACTGTGGAATGGACTGCTTTGGACCCTTTTACACCAAACAAGGACGGAGTGCGCACAAACGATATGGCCTTCTCTTCACCTGCTTCTCCTCCAGAGCCATTCATATTGAAATGCTGGAGGACATGTCAACGGATTCCTTCATAAATGGACTGCGCTGCTTCATCGCCATACATGGTGCAGTGCGCCAGATCAAATCTGACCAAGGAAGCAACTTCCTCGGAGCTAAAAACGAACTGAAGAAAGCTCTTGAAGAAGTCGATGGTGACAAGCTGGCAATATTTCTCTCTGAGAATCAGTGCGACTTCATGATGAATACTCCAGGTTCAAGCCACGTCGGCGGAGTGTGGGAGCGTCAAATTAGGACGGTCAGGAGTATCCTCAACTCGACCCTCTCTCTCTCTTCTGGGAATCTGGATGATGCTTCTCTCCAAGCATTCTTCTATGAAGCGATGACAATAGTCAACAGTCGCCCTCTCACCGTTGAAAACCTCAATGACCCCAACAGTCTCGAACCGCTCAATCCCAACCAACTTCTTACCATGAAGTCTACCCCAGCTCTCCCTCCCCCCGGCAAGTTCGTCAGGGAGGACCTGTACGCGAGAAAGAGGTGGCGGCATGTACAATATTTAGCGGAACAGTTCTGGAGCCGTTGGTGTAAGGAGTATCTATCCAACATCGCCATCAGGCAGCGCTGGCACACCCAAAAAAGAAACCCACAGGAAGGGGATATAGTGATGATGAAAGAAGATGATCTGCCTAGAAATGAATGGAGGTTGGGTAGAGTTTTAGAGACTGTAGTAGATAGAGATGGACTGGTTAGGAGGGTGAAGATCTGTCTAGGGGATAGAAACCTAGGCAAAAAAGGTGAACGGCTCACCAAGCAGACAGTGCTTGAACGGCCAGTTCAAAAACTGGTCTTGTTACTAGATAGTGACTAGTTAGTTACTAACACATGCCTTGCATCTCTTGAGATGCGTTTTTTATTTTATTTTAAAATACTTGACACTCCTTTCCCACGATACTTATGGTTTATGGTCATTTTGAGTTGAGAAATCATTTGTTTTTGCTTATGCTTGATTTTCTATATTCAAAACATTAATGATTTGGTGGGAGTGTAAATGACCCATATAATTTTGTCATAATATTTTTTTATTATTATTGATTTGTATGGTGCTCATTATTGATTTGTATTTGGTGCCTAAAGTACAGTCCTGATTGATATTAACAGCGAATTACACTTCCTTTTGTTATGTGACCTTTATTTGAAAAACTCTGGTCTCCCATGATGCTGTGCGCCGCTGCGAGAAAACGGCAGAACTAAACTGAAAGTTGAAAATGATGGTCATGTTCGCTATGCACAGAACGAATTCACAACTTATAGTTCATTGATCATCATCATTTATTTAGCACCTAGCTAGAAGGCGAACAGCTCTTACGGTGGTTCTATGGTGTGTCTACGGTGTGACTAGTAAATGCTGCAATAAATGGTCTGATACCGCACCATGGACCCATCAGTCGTTATTGGAGTGCATCGTCTGAATAAAGTCCGGCTGGAATGCTACAAGTGTGGCTTTGCAAATGAAAAGTGTCATAGTTGTGGAAAACAAGGGCACATAAGGAGGGCGTGTCGGACTACCTCACCCCCAGAGAAACCCAAGTTCATAGGGAAAGGGGGAACCAAAAAGGGAGTAAGGATGAGTCAGGGAGCACATCACATCAGCGGACAAGCTGACACAGGGGAAGCAAAAGAAGAGAACGAAGTGTTCACAATGTTCAGTGTTTTGGAGAAAATACCAAAAGTGCCCCCCATCACATTACAGCTGCAGTTGAATAAATCAAAGGTAAATTTTGAGGTTGACACGGGGTGCAGTGTAACTTTAATGACAAGGTCAGAATATTCAAAGATATGCGACAACAATGCAAAAGTTTCAGAATTAGAGAAATGTTCCCTGAAGCTCAAAACTTACACAGGAGCCAGAGTAGAGGTGTTAGGGGTTGCCAGAGTCACTGTACAACACAGGGGTGTCACACAACAGCTCCCAGTCGTTGTAGTCTCAGGCACGGGACCAAACCTTTTAGGCAGGGGCTGGATAAAAGACCTGAACATAGACTGGAGGGTGGCAGTAAATCAGGGTTGGGAAGGAAACCAGTGGACATTACAGGAGGTGCTAGCGAGACATGAGGATGTGTTCAAGGAGGAACTCGGTACATTTAAGGGCCCCCCAGCTAAGATCCATGTAGACAAAGAGACGACACCAAGACTTTTCAAACCAAGACCTGTGCCATATGCCATGAAACCGAGAGTTGAAGCAGAGTTAGACCGGCTGTTAAAAGAGAAAATCATTGAGCCAGTCAAATATGCAGAATTCGCTGTGCCCATAGTGCCAGTACAGAAACCCGACAACTCAATCCGAATATGTGGCGATTATAAACTGACGGTGAATAGAATATCCAAGCTAGAGCGATACCCAATCCCAAAGACAGAGGATCTCTTTGCAAATCTGACAGGAGGAAAGAAATTCACAAAGCTAGACATGAGCCATGCATACTTACAAATTCCATTAGATGAGGAAGCAAAGAACCTGGTGACCATAAACACACACAAGGGGCTGTTTACATACACATGCTTGCCTTTCGGAGTGTCCTCCAGCCCAGCTATCTTCCAATGAACTATCGAATCAGTGCTTCAGGGGGTTTCAAACGTGGCAGTGTATTTAGATGATATCCTCCTGACAGGCTGCAATGACTAACCACACCTGGAGACGTTTGCACAAGTGCTGCGAAGACTGGATGCTGCAGGACTGTGTCTAAAGAGGACCAAATGCTCCTTCATAGGAACAGAGGTGGAATTCCTGGGTCACAGAGAGGATGCAACAGGACTCCACCCACTAAAAAAAAAAGTAGAAGCAATCCAGGAAGCACCGGCACCAACTAATGTGACAGAGTTGAGGGCATACCTGGGACTGCTGAACTATTACAACAGGTTTCTGCCCAACTTGTCAACGGCGTTAGCACCACTCCACTCACTCCTGAGAAAAGATGCACGCTGGGAGTGGGGAAAAGACCAGGAGGACGCATTCGAACGGTCAAAGAAACTCATACAGTCATCCAGGTTGCTAGTGCACTACGACAGAGAGAAAGAGCTCATCCTCTCATGTGATGCATCACCCTATGGGGTCGGGGCGTTGCTGTCTCACAAAATGAGAGATGGAACAAAGAGACTGATAAGGTTTATGTCCAGAACTCTGACACCGGCGGAAAGAAATTACTCCCAATTGGACAAAGAGGGGTTAGCAGTAATATTTGGGGTGCAGAAGTTCCACAAATACATCTATGGTCATAAGTTCACCATTTCCACAGACCATAAACCACTGCTCTCCCTGTTCAGTGAAGTAAAGGCTGTTCCACACATGGTGTCACCACAAGTACAGAGGTGGGCAGTGACATTGAGAGCATATGAATATGCCATTGTTTAAAAGGCGGGGAAAGACCACAGCAACACAGACGCTTTAAGCCGACTGTCCCTCCAATGCACGCCCATCACCACAGCACCAGAGGACAGAGTGCTGATGTTTGAGGAAATGGACACAACACCAGTGACAGCCGAACAGGTAAAGAAACTGACAAGTGAAGATCCACTACTAGCCAGAGTACGTGAATACAGTGCTGCTTGAAAGTTTGTGAACCCTCCAGACAGGGTCACTGTTTTTGTAAAAAAACTTAAAAATAAGCTTATTACACATACATCCAAATCCCAATTTGTAAAGCACACGTTCCAAATAATGGACACACACACAAAAGAGATATATTATCATTATTTAATTCGACAAAGGTGGTTTATTTCACAAAAACTGAAAATTTAACATGTGCAAAAGTATGTGAACCCTTGTATTAGTAGCTTGTGGCTCCTCCTTTTGCAGCCATTACTTCAACCAAACGTCTTCTGTAACCACTAACCAGTCACTCGCATCTGCTTATGGGGATTTTTGCCCACTCCTCCTTGCAGAACTCAGCCAGTTGAGAGAGGTTGGAGGGACATCTGGTATGTGCCAACTTCTTCAGGTCTCGCCACAACATTTCAATTGGATTAAGGTCCGGACTTTGACTGGGCCTATCCAGAGTACGAATCCTCTTTCTCTGAAGCCATTCCTTTGTAGTTTTGCTGGAATGCTTTGGGTCATTGTCTTGTTGCACAATCCATTTTCGTCCCAGCTTCAACTCCCTGGCTGATGGCAGGAGATTCTGGTCAAGAATTTGTTGATATGCCGGAGAATTCATGGTTCCTTGGATAATATGGAGTCGTCCAGGTCCAGAAGCAGAAAAGCAGCCCCAGACCTTCACATTTGCACCACCATGCTTCACTGTTGGGAGGAGGTTCTTTTCTTCATATGCAGTGTTGGCTTTTCTCCAAACATGTTGGTTTTGATTGTGACCAAATAATTCTATTTTGGTCTCGTCTGTCCAGAGAATGGACTTCCAGAAGGCCTCTGGTTTGTCCAAGTGCTCTGTGGCAAAGTTGAAATGGGCAGCTTTGTTCTGTTTTGAGAGCAGAGGCTTCCTTCTAGCAACCCTCCCATGAATGTCATGGCTATTCAATTTTCGTCTGATTGTAGACGCATGCACATTTGTCCCAGATGCTATCAGAGAGGTCTGCAACTCTCTAGAGGTGATGTGTGGGTTGGCCTTTACCTGATGTATTATTTTTCTGGTGCTTCTGGGTGATATTTTTGATGGGCGTCCACTTCTAGGCAGAGTTGCTGTCATGTTGAAGGCAGTCCATTTGTAAATTATATGTCTTACAGGGGATGGATGGAGCTGGAATCTTTTGGAGATGGTCTTATATCCCTCCCCAGACTGATGGGCCGTCACTACCCTCTTCTTCATGTCCTCGGATATCACCTTTGCTCTCGGCATTGTTGATTTGTATGGGACCACAGTGGTTTGGTTGGTTTCCTCTCTCTTTTAATTAGTGCAGGCCAAACCCTTTCCCAAGGATGTCTCATTTCATTGGTCTGCTGAAATGATTAATTAAGCACCCAAATGTGTTTCACCTAAGTCTGTTACCTGCTTGACTTAACCAATGGAGCTGGGGGTTCACTTACTTTTGCACATACCCTAATTTCATGTTTCATGTAGTTTTTGGGCTACTTAAACAAGTTCCACTAAACAAGTAGATGCAATTGATAAACATATATCTGACATTTCATATATAAAAACTGGTGATGATAAAATAAGAAAATCATGGTAAAACAACAGAAACATCTAAACTGCTCAAGGGGTTCACATACTTTCAAGCAGCACTGTATGTGGTAAGGGGGTGGCCACATCAGACAAAGGGAGACTTTGCACCATACAAGGTGAGAGGGGCTGAACTCAGCGTTCAGGATGGGTGTGTGTTGTGGGGAGCACGAGTGATTATTCCACAGCCAGCCAGACAAATGGTCTTAGAGCAGCTTCATCAAAGCCATCCTGGGGTCTCCCGGATGAAAGCCCTGGCACGGAATTATATATGGTGGCCGAAGCTAGATGCGGACATACAAAACCTAGTCAAAACATGCAGCACATGTCTGGCACACAGAAAGGCACCAGCAACCGCTCCTCTCCACCCTTGGGAGTGGCCTGACAAGCCATGGAGGAGACTGCATATGGATTATGCAGGATCATTTATGGGGAAAATGTTCCTCATAATCATCGATGCACACTCCAAATGGATGGATGTGTATCCTGTGAACAGCGCCACATCCACCACTACCATAGACTGCCTGCACCAGAGCTTCAGCAACCAGGGCATCCCTGAAATGGTGGTGAGTGACAATGCCACATGTTTTGTTAGTACTGGAACTAAAGAATTCATGAGGAAAAAACGGAATAGTGCACGTGACGGCTGCTCCCTACCACCCGTCGTCAAATGGACTGGCCGAGCTGTTCAAACATTTAAAGAAATGATAAAAAGCGCTGAGGGCAGCTTGTCAGCTAAGGTGTCACGGGTCTTGTTCAGCTACAGGATCTCAGTCCACCACAGGTCTCTCCCCAGCTGAGATGCTGTTGGGGAGGAAGCTGCGCTCCACTCTGGACTTATTACACCCAGACCTAAACAGGAAAAAGAAACCAGATAAAGAAAACAGAAAGATCAGCACGACAAAAATACAAAAGACAGAGGGTTCAGGGCAGGAGATGCTGTCATGACAAGGAATTTCAGCCACGGACCGAGGTGGGTCCCAGGATTCATTGTGTCAGAAACAGGTCCTGTCTCATATAAGGTCATGCTGGGAGATGGTAGAGTTGTCCGCTGACATGTAGGCCAGATCCTGTCCAGGTGTGAAGAGACAGCAGAAGGGCTGGATGTATTCAAGGAACCCAGCACCCACGCTCCCGGTACTGCCGTCGTGGCGTCACCACAACCGGTGGATCTTCTTGGACAACCACAACCCACTGAAGGAAATCCAAGCTCTGTGTCAGAAACTCAGGTCAGTGCCCAGAGGCAGCCACCAGATACTGCACAAGTGAAAGGGGGCAGTGATGCCACTCAAAGTGTCTGACGTACAAAAAGACTCACAAAGCTGCCAAACCACCTGAAAGACTTTGCACTGTAGAACAGACAATAAATGATGCGTACCTGGTGATATTTACCTAAGCTATCTGTGGAGATAATACGTTTTAAGATGGCATCATTGTTAGTGAATTGCATGATAAATGGTGACTGTTTAGTTCAAATCAACCAGAAGGAGATAGAGAAGGTATAGGCCATGTGAGTTTTTTTTCTTTTATTGTTTTAGTTTAGAGAAACTGTTGGAGTTTTGCTTACAATTCTTGTTTTATCTTAAGTGGGAGGGAATGTTATATTCTAGTTCAACCACTAGGTAGAGCACAGTGTTACTTAGTAAGGAAGTCAGAACACTAGGCCAGCGAAGAGTAAGATCATGCGCCGTATGTGTCTGCCGGTTACCCCAGTAAACATATGCCTAGTTTACCCATTACCTTGGTCTCCCTATTTCATTCTTTGAGGTTATTACAGTGTGAGATTTTGATATGTTATGAATTTGTTGTATGGTTATTTTGGATGGATGGATACTACAGCGACAGGCTCAAGGGGCTCTCCCGAACCCGTGTCGAGAGCTGGCGATAAATGAACCACCTCCTAATTTAAATATTTCGCTCGGCTCTTTCCTGTTCAGAGCCTTTCCTGTTGTGTGGTCTCTTGACTTCGTCGTTTGCTTGCTTTCGTAACTTCCGTTTCTCTTCTCGTGCGCTGATTCACTAAGTTGAACAGCCAATCAGAGTGACCTCTCTCACCGACGGGCTCTGCCGTGTTGAATCGGCCGAAAAGCTGCCGACAGGGGTCCGACTAGTGCCAATGGTGTGGGACACACCGCAAAAACTAGGGCCACAGACGCTAACTGACGGCCCGACGTGTCACGGCCTTTTGTTCAAGCATCGGTGTCACATGACCAATGGAGTGTAACTTGATTGGCTGGAATTTGGTTTTATTTGACACAGAACCAATTGCTTAGCCTTGGTATCCTGGATGTTTAACCTGAATTGTTTAACTTAAACTTTGGGATCTGAATTTGGCCTATCGAATTTTTGAGCAAGTTGAATACATGTTATTTGATTTAAAAAAATAAACTTCAGTATTTGATTCTGAATATGTGAATTTGAAAAATAAAAGTGAAAACGAGCTATCGAAAATCTGAAGAGTTGAATTATGAAGCAAAAAAAAATCCGATTCATAATTTCAATGTAAAAAAAAATCAATGCTAGAAATTCAGAGGCTTTTAAATTTCAAAATCTGGAGAGACAGATTTCATGTTTTTACTTTTATCATTTTGTTTCGTGAAATGTTTTCGGTTTTGTCAATTTGTTTAGCGAAATGTTATTGCGTCTTCACTTTTTTTATTTGTTTTATTTTTTCTTCCTAATGTTTTGTTTTATACTTAAGGGCCACCATATGGATTTGCAGTAAAATCTGTACGAATCATTTCAAGGCGCCAGGGGTTTTTAATTTGAAAAGGCTGTCAGGAAGTGTCCGCCGTTACTGCAGGCTTCACATAAAGATGCCATACCGCTCACAGTCGTGTCGTCGTTACGCAAGGCTCGTACCGCGCTCCGGGGCACTGATCACAGCTGAGCAGGTAGAGAACAAAGCTTCGGCATGTGAATGGATGCGTAATGGAGCCGACCAACATCTCGCCGGTGGCATCATAGGAAAAAAAAATCACTCAAAAGATATTCATCTCAGGTACCATAATACATGACGTTTCGCTTCTGAGGAAAGGGTCACTGCCTCACCACGTGAATGTCTCTCATCTCATCCCAACCCAGTTGCAGATATTTTTTCGCTTTTTTTTTTTTTTTTTTTAGGAAATCACAGTAATTGTCCCGCTCAGTTTTGACTGTGTTAGGCAGTTTTGGGATTATCGTTTTGCAAAGACTCGCCGGTTTTACAAAAAAAAGGATAGTCGTTTGCTTACTCATCACCCAACGACCAGAGGCTACATAATGGGAGTCGGCGCCGAGAACATAGCATCGAATGCAAAGATTCACCACGAGGGATACTGTGACGGTAAAGAAATGAAACCTTTTCCCAGTTCACACCTCCATTCAGATGCAACGGTGCCCGAAGTAACGACAGAAGGAAAGGTGGCGAGACCCACATGGAGTCGGCGCCTTGAGTTCATCCTCGCATCCGTCGGATACGCGGTGGGGCTTGGCAACGTCTGGCGGTTCCCGTACCTGTGCTACAGGAGCGGTGGAGGTAAACGAGTCTCTATTACCAATTAGCTACAAGCCGACTATCGTTACGTACGTGCTATGCAAGTGTTGAATGGAAAAAAGGGTTAGTGGAGATATGTATCGGCAATGTTCCAGTTGCGTTTATACATTTGACTGCACAGCCTTTCTTTTCTTTGTTCCTCTTCTCCATTCTTTTCTTTTCATTAGGTACACGATGCAGATTAGCAGTGATCTTGCATATTTAGTGAACCCTGGTAAAGACATGCCAGCAGCGGAAAGAGTGCTTCCTGTACTGCTTGGCTAATACTTGCACGGAAATAGAAGTCTTTTTTGTTTTTCCCCTTTGGGACTTTTAAAGTTCAGAGTACAACAGGAAGCCGAGCGAATAACAGAGATCTTGAAATAGATACAATACTGAAAGAAAAAACCCACGGAAGACAGGATCAACATCGGATAGACTACATTTCAGCTACTTAGCAGGATGCTTCTGTCTTACATCTGCCTAAAAATATATTGTCGTTTGTGTGTGTGTGTGTGTGTGTGTGTGTGTGTGTGCGCGCGTGTGCGTGCGTGTGTGCGTGTGCATTTGTCCATCTTTAAGATTCGACTCACTAAAAAAAGAAAGGCAGACTCTATCTATACAGTCCCACAGGAAGTTCGATTGTCTCTAAATAATTGAAGGAAACCACTGTCTTTGCGTTGGTAATTGTTTAAAGACTTGGGAAGTGCAATTTGTACGTGAACATCAATATTGGAAATTGCGTGGGAATTGTCTGCAAATATAACAACGCATTTTTAGTAATTTATCAACATCATCCTTCCAACGTGTTGCTACTATTGTTTTTTCTGTTTTAGGATCACTGTGACAAAAGCAGCCGGCATAAGCCGGCATAGCAGCCAAAACACATCCTTCTCCCGGTTTAGTAAGTTTGTTGAGAGAATAACAACGATTCATACCTCGTCAACACATATTGCACACTTGGAGAAAAAACAAACTCCTGCATATGAGTTTTTTTTTTAAATTATATACAAACGTTTTCTACGTGGAGTTTCCTGAGGCAATTCCGCTTTTGTTTTATGAGAGGGGGTAGACACGGACTAGAGGGAAGTGAACATGGTTGCCAGTTGCCTAAAATATCAGCGAAATATGGCTTGAAAAGGGTTGTTAAAGTCACACTATAGTAGTTTATCCTTTGCATTTCCCTTTTTGGACGCTTACCATGACAATGACATACCTTGGGATTTCATGCAAACTGCTAACAAGTTAGCACAATGTTAAACTAATCGCTTTAAAAAATAAATATATATTAAAGGGATGGTACGCTATAGAGAGATATTGCGACACCCTAAAAATTAAGTTTATAGTTTTGAACTTTTTTTCCCCCTTAATACTCATATACCATGTCTTCTACCTGATATGCCTGTTATGGAGAAATAGTCCAATACAATCTAATTTCTATGATTTTGCAGGTACTGGTGAAAACGTTAAAGACAATATTTGTTAATGCTAGGCTAACAAGTAAAATGTATTAACGACTTGGTTTCGGAGAGGGCGTTTCCCTTCTTTTGAGATGAGCTGCTAATGATTCCAGTAGATGAGCTAAGCTATAGGCTTAAGTCAAATTGGTATGACTATGTAAGTAGGACACCAAGGTATTCCTTTAATAAGAAATAAGATTATCTTAGATATATTAAATGGATTATCCTTAGTTTCCTCCGTTTTGGTGAATTTGGCGACGTCCGGTCACAATAGTTCATTTATATACCGCAAATTCCCAATACCATCAGAAATGAACGTCATCCTGAACACAGAACTTGTTCACGTGCAGATCACAGGTTTTGGTATTTTGCTGAGCATTAAAGCAGTAGGATAGCATACATGTTTTGGAGAAAGAAGACAGATACACAAAATCATCTGACATGATATTATTAAGAAACGTTAAGAAACATATCAAGCTATATCAAATAGTTAAGTAAACCTTACCAGATATTGGGTATTGTTAAGCTTTATATTTTAGCGCCTATCACATGCTCTTCCACATTGGAAGAGGTTCCTTCTTTTCATTTGGCAGCAGACTCAATACATTTCCTTTAAACATTGCCTCGGCCATTACATTTGAATACTTTGTGGAAATGGCAAACCACACCAGCACCAATGAAAAATAGCATATCGGGGAACACTAACACATTGAATGGCTGTTGCTACGAAAATGCCAATGTATCACATATGGCATTTTAAATGAAAAAAAAATATGGATCACATCCTTAACTTCATTGAAAGTTTTATGCAGCTAAAAAGAACATATTTATCATTTGGAATGAATTTAATTGGGTACATTTGTTCTGAAAATGAAAATAAATCAGTTATTTGGAAATGGCTGCAATAAATTGCTTTAGTTAACGAGAAGGGAAATGTTGCGCTGTTACACATGTAAAGTTTGTTGATGTGGAGCAGTTGTTAGCTAACCTAGACAACAATCTGGGGCACTAGGTTAAGTAAACATCTAATCTGGGTTGCCTACAATTTACTTGTATTTTTTGCCGTTTTTTTTTTCAAATGCTATGCATGTTTCTTATTATTATAGGAGAGTCCAAGCTAGGGGTGTATTTTGATGTTGAGCCAAACTATTAAGAATGCCCTAATTTGCACACCTTGGTTGTTGCTTTTCCAATCTAATCTCCAGAATTTCTGAAAATACTAGCGAAATGTTTGCTTATAATTCACAGAACCGGCAACCAACCTCTGGTTGGAGACCGTCATACTCTAATTTACCAGCCAAAAGCCCTCTAAAAGTCCACTGTTCCATTGTGCTTCTCATGTAAAGCAGATGGTGTCTTATGTGTTGAAGTTTCTTTTTGCTTTGCACAAAAGTTAATATGAAACTACCATTTGTTTGGCTAAAGTACTGATGTTAATGTACAAGTACAAGTTGCAAAGTACAAATCATACAACACCGCCGCTCAGTTCCTAAAGCCCGTGGGCAGCAGTTTAAGAACAGTCATGTGCAGGATGACTGATGTAGGCTAATCAAATGCCTTTTCCCAGAACAATAGATTTAGTCATCATTGTCAGATTTAGTTCAATGATGATCTAGACTCTTGCCTGTGCTTTGAAAAATAGTTCACCATCTTTGGTTTTTCATTTGCTGGGCAGCAGACACAACTATTAACTGAGAAAGGTTGTCTGCAAATCCATCAGCACCACCTCCAAAGATCAATATTTTGAATTTTAAATTGCAGTACTCATGCATAGTGTTAAAGGACCAGTGTGTAGGATTTAGGGGGCTCTATTGGCAGAAATTGAATATAATATTCATAACTATGATTTCATTAGTGTATAATCACTTAAAACTTCGAATTGTGGTGATACACAATTGAGGGTAGATTCACCAGGGGCTGCTGCTCCTTTAAGGCAGACATTCAGAGTGCTGACGTAGGCACTGCCTAGAGTTTCCGGGGTGAGCCATGTTTGCAGCAGCCTAGCGGTTAGCTGGTTGCCACCAGAGATTGTGCTGTATCGTTGTTGTTTTGGGTGGCGAGTAAACAGAATTGACTCGACTCGATCTCTCCATCTCCTCATTCCTGCACTCCCACAGAATCATGTTTTCATTAGCTTAGAATGAGCGCTTCATATGTACATATGGAGTGGGTCCTCTTCCGTGGTGCCCACTATATTTCTATGGTTGCCCAGAATGGACAAACCATACACTACTACAATGCGGAACAAGTAACAATAATATTCGCTATCTTACATGGAAGCTATGACCTATAGTTTTACAGAGTAAATAACTACATATAATTTCTAAATCTATCCAGCTAAAGGAATCTCATAACTTGACATATTATGGCTACTCGATGTGGTCGTAGATGATGACATCATTTTGGGAGTAGCTACTAGCACATGAAGGCCACCATAGGGTCTCCTACACGCTTGGAAAGATAGGTGTATTCAGCTGGTTGCAATCTGCAACCTCACCGCTAGATGCCATTAAATCCTACACACTGGTCCTTTAATGAGAGTTTGTCTCCCACACCAACCAGTGGATTCTTTGTAATGTCACTATAATCTTGCATATCATCACATAATGAAACATATTGGTGCTTTGCAAGTATCATCTTTGATGAATGAAATGTTTTTGTTTCTGTTAAGTCTGTGTTGAGAGAAAGTGTTTGTAGAACATTAAAATGTCAAACGTTTTACAGTGAAGTAGAACCCATGCGCAGTATGGCTTAGCTGAAATATATTTAATGAACTCGTGCCAGTTGAGCAGAATTCTTTTCCTCCTCACTTTCTCTCATATCTTGTGTCCAAAGTTCAAAGCTGTGATGACTTTTTTTTTCAAGATTCAAGATCCTTTATTGTTACATCTCAAAGTACAAGAGAGTAAAATTCTTGTGTTATACATCTAATTCTGTATGAAAACATAAAGGAAAATCCTTCTTTTAGATGGGAATATCTTTATGGTTTCTCAGAATTCATGACTCACAAGGATACAGAATAAAAGGACTCTTTATTACCCTCTGATCAGTGATTATGCTGTGTCATCTTCGCTAACAATGACTCAACAAACTACAGGCTTCTCCTACTTTGCATTTACCACACCAGCTAGCTGTGGCCGTAAGGACCTTTGGAGTTTAAAGTTTATTTTTGTACAAAATGAGAATCATGGAAATAACAGAAGAAAGTGTAAAATATGCATTTGTTTAAAAACTGGCTTAAGAATAATCTCACTTTGAAACAAATTAAAAAACCTATATAAAAATACACCTGAAGGAGAAAGAAAGTAAATTAAAACAGACAATGCAGGAAATGCCATTAAAGGCAAAATGAGAGCATACAACGAAAAAGACTAAGAAAAATGACTTGGAAAGAGAACAGTGGAACCTTATCTCTCAGCTTTCACTGAGCAAAAAAAACCAAGGCTATCATTTGGCAACAGTATACAAAAAGGTCAGGAATGCTTGAATAGCTTCTGGTATCCAAAGGCTGTGTGACTGGAGTCTATTTAGACGAAGAAGGATATTATAGAAGGGGTGTTATAGTGTGCTTTCAGTTTAGAAAAATCCAAAGCACTCTAAATCAGTTAAAATGCCTTTACTCTAATTTGCTTGACACATCGGCAGACTTAAAACCATGTTTTGTCCCGTGGCCTTCATCAGAGGAGTTGAAGAGCATGCAATGAGCAAAGTTAAATTTTTACTTTAAATCACAGATAAACAGGTAGGAACAGTCGCCAAGGAATGTCATGTCAATATTTGCGATATCGGTGTTTATCCAGTACGTCTCAGTACATAGGTCCTGAATAACCTACTTTTGCACTGGTTTTGCTCTTAGATGGTTGTTTAGATGCACTTATGGCCTCTGATGACTAGTAGTTCTCCTGATTTCCTACGTTAAATGCACTTATTGTAAGTCGCTTTGGATAAAAGCGTCGGCTAAATGACTGTAATGTAATGTAATGTAATGTAATAACCTGAATTCATTGATCCATCAGGGGTGAGGATCGTTTGAACACCGTTTTCAACCTCACTGTTGAATAACCCACCAAAATGAATGTGAATCCCTTCAATATATGGGGAGTAGAGTGAAATGTGCGAATACCTGGCAAAAGTCTCAGTAAAAAATGTATCTTGTGAGCCGAGTATGTGTTAGAGAAGCATAAGTAGAGAGTGATCGTTTGATGCATGAAATGGCTCTTTTTTCCAATAGCTCAATTATGTTTGTATTCAATAATATGTAATGTCAGAGTAACCCTTAGTAACCCTTAGGACATGTGAAGACAATTTTATGATTACATGACCTGTGTGGTTAGATGATCATGTGTCTGCCATGTGATCATATATGATGTTTAGATTCAAGATTCAAGCCGCTCTGGTGGCCAAGCGGAATAAACCGCCGTTCTTGCAATCCGCTCATCATGTGGCTGGGAGGTTCGTATCCCAGACTCGCCGTAACTGGTCACGGCCAGAGCGTCCACGGGGTAAGGCATTCATTAGGCCACCCTTACCCGAGGGATAGTGGGTGTAGATCGGTGTAGTGTTTGAGGACTCATCGTTCTCCAGCAACCCCTCTGGCCCACCCGTAAAACCACCAATAAAAGCCTATTGTTGCTGTTAGTTGATAGCAAAGGATTGTTAGTTGATAGCAAAGGTATATGTGTATAGGAAGAGTTGAGCAAAGTAACTGGAGAAACAGCCTTCGTGGACTATAAGCTGGAGTCTTTACTTAGTGTTGAGTCTCAAGGATAAGAAAGACAATGTCTTGTTGCATTTATTCATGGGTGGGTGTCTCGGCAATTATTGAATTCCACACTGACAGAAATGAGGAACGCGACAAAAATCTCTTTCAGTAGGGTCTGCGGTGGTGTAGCGGTCTAAGCATCGGCTTTGTGTCGATGCAGTTGCCCACTGGGGACTGGGGTTCGCGCCCCAGTCTCGTCAGATCCGACTATGGCTGGACTCGATGAAGCAGCAGTCATTGGCAACGCTGTCTTCGGGAGGGGGGCGGAGTCGGCTTGTGTTCGTCACGTGAATGCGTCTCTGTGTGTATCGGGAAAAACAGTGGTTCGGCCTGGAGTCGCCTTGTCACGAACGTGGGGAGGCCGTCTCCTTCGAGACTGCCGGCCGGAGAGATGCAGTTGGCGAACGCATGTAGTAAGAGGGTGGGTGTTTGAATTAAAATAGGGATCGATTGGCCACTAAATTGGGAGAAAAAAGGGAAAAATCAGAAATAAATTAAAAAAAAATCTCTTACAGTATTGTCACACTATTTTAATATATGTTCATGAACAGATGCATCCAAGCCCAGGTGCTTGAATGTGCGCAGATCAATACAGTACAGTCTTTCTTATAAGGCAGTTGTCTGTTCTTCCCCTCCTTATCTCATGTCTTCCAGCTCTCATCCGCCAAGGCCATTTCTCCGTTTAGTGTGAACACACTTGCTACACTCAGTGAGTCTCCCATACAGCCAACAATTAACAATAGGCCCTTATTTGTGCACCTGGAGAAGAGACTTTATAAGACTACCTTTGTTCTGTTACACATGGACTTCAAGCATCCATCTAAGCAATGTAAGGTCTTGGTGAAAGATTAAAAGCAAGCAAACATCAAATATGAATTGCCCTCACCGTGGGACATTTGTATCCATATTTGAGGCATTTTGAGGTTGACTGACATGTTTAACTCAGGAGGTACCTGGTGCATAACACCACCAGTTAAATGGTAAATAAGTGGACTGCATTTATATTATCTATCTATCTATCTATCTATATCTATTTATTTCTGTTTTAGTCTACCGACCACTCAAAGTGCTTTCAGTGTATGCCTCACATTGACCAATTCATACACTGATGGTGAAGGCTGCCATGCAAGGCGCCAACCTGCTCATAAGGAGCAGTCAAGGGTTTGGTGTCTTGTTCAAGGACACTTTGACATGCTCCCTGGAGGATCCAGGGATCGAACCAGTGACCTTCCGATTACTAGATGACCCGTGAGCCATGCTGCCCCACTGGTTAATTTGTTCTTTTCCTCCCTTTCTGTTTTAGGTGCCTTTCTGATTCCTTACCTTACAATGCTGTTCCTGTGTGGCATCCCTCTGCTCTTCATGGAGTTTGCTATTGGGCAGTATACCCGCTTGGGGCCAGTCCATGCTCTGGCCAAAATCTGCCCCTTGTTTAAAGGTGGGTGACTTCACAGGTTTATTCCTCCTCACATGTAAAGGAGAAACATCAAGGAGCTTGATAGGAAATACAAGTGTACCTTTTACATTTTAAAACGTATCTTGGACAACTCTGCTTAAAAAGATAATGTTTTGATAAAAGAGCATATACTCAAAATATGGAAAATGTCTGGCCCTAACTTTTAAGGTAAAAAGTAAATGGTTAACTATCAGGGTCTAGAATGTCCCATTCGTCAATATTATAAAATGGATATAAGAAGTTAACACACACAACCCTGTTAAAATGGCAGTTTTTCATGATGTGAAAAAAATGAAAGATAAGTCATGCCACAGATTTTCCATCTTTAATGTGAAATTGCAACCTATAAAATTCAAGGGAAAAACAAACAAACCTTTTAGGAGGAAAAGACATAAATATATATATAATAACCTGGTTGCATATGTGTGCACACCCCAAAACTAATATCTTTATGCATGCTCAATAGTCCGGGTAAGAAAATCACAGAAAGTTAAATCAGTTCATCTGGACACAACATATATTGAGAGAAACGTTTCATCACTCATTTAGGTGACCTCTTCAGTCTCGACTGACTGCAGATATAGCAGTTTTATAGTCTATACTATAAGTCTATAAGTCAGTTGAGACTGAAGAGGTCACTTGTGGCATATTTACTTTCCGGTATCCCCACCCCTATAAACAATAGTGGCATAACAACCGAAAACAACAATCAAATTCATATGCACATTGCTGCTACCATTAACTAGAGTTTCAATGGCCATGTGTACTCCAAAGGAGTTGAATCAAGTGCAACTGGACTTGGTATATATTCACGGATATATAACAAGTCCAGTTGCACTTGATTCAACTCCTTTGGATAACCATGACCTGGATGAATGAGAACATTCACAGACAGGCCATGTGTACTATTCACAGAGGATTTGGGAATGGTTGCAATCACAGCATTGTAAGATGGTGATAGATATACTCTTAGCCCCCCCCCCCCCCCCTTGGTTCAGGGATGGTCGTTCCCTCTTAACATAGATGGCCTCTTTGACTCCCCGTTCAAACCAGTGTTCCTCCCTATTAAGGATGTGCACATCATCTTTGAAAGAGTGGCCACTGGCCTGTAGATGGGTGTAGACTGTGGAGTCCTGGCCTGACGTGGTAGCTCTTCTGTGTTGTGCCATGCTCTTGGCCAGCGTCTGTTTAGTTTTCCTGATGTACAAGTCACAGCAATACTCCTGGCATTTAACAGCGTACACTATATTGCTCCGTTTGTGCCAGGGGACCCAATCCTTTGGGTGGACCAATTTCTGGCACAGTGTGTTTTGGGGTTTGAAAACAACTGAGACATGTGGTGTTTGGAAAATATGTGTCTCAACTGTTCCGACACTCCTGCCGCATACAGAATCACCACTAGTTTACTCTTAGACAGCTGTTGTCCTTCTCCTCTCTTCGATTGGTTGGTGCACTGTTTGGGCATGTTCCTGACTTTGGTTATGCCACTGTATTGTTTATAAGGGTAGAGATACCTGCAGTCAGTTGAGACTGAAGAGGTCACTTAAATGAGTGATGAAACAGTTCTCTCTCAATAAACGTTGTGTTCAGATGAACTGATTCAACTTTCTGTGACCCTAAACTAATACTTTTTTGAAGCACCTTTTGACTTTATTACAACAGACAGTCTTTTTGGGTAAGAGTCTATCAGCTTGGCACATCTTGACTTGGCAATATTTTCCTACTGTTCTTTGGAAAATGTTCTTGATCCATCAGATTGTGAGGGCATCTCGTGCACAGCCCTCTTCAGGTCACCCAAGAGATTTTCAATTGGATTTAGTTCTGGGCTCTGGCTGTGCCATTCCAAAATGTTGATCTTCTTTTGGTGAAGCCATTCCTTTGTTGGTTTTGATGTATGTTTTGGGTCATTGTTGTGCTGAAGGCAAGGCAGGGTATTATTTTTATAGCGTATTTCAACATCAAGGCAATTCAGAGTGCTTTACATAAAAGGCATTAAGAAAAGAAACATAAGGTAATAAAAAGAAAATTAAAAATAAAAAAGGGTAAAAGTTACAGTGCAGTGTAAGATGATAATCAAAAGCTTCAAAATTTATTTAATCGTAGGCAGTGCTGAAAGATGAAATTCCTTTTTATCTTCAATGTTTTAGCAGACATATAAAAGTTTTGTGCCAGAATCGACCGGTATTTGGAGCCATTCATGATTCCCCGCACCTTGACTAAAGCCCAAGTTCTGGCTGAAGAAATCAGCCCCAAAGCATGATGCTGCCACCGCCATGCTTTGCCATGGGTATGATTTTCTTTTGGTGATGTGCTGTGTTGTTTTGCGCCAAACACCCCTTTTGGAATTATGGTCAAAAGGTTCAACCTTGGTCTCATCAGACCATAGCAAAATTTTCCGCTTGGTTTTGGGGGACTGAATGTATTTAGCCTGGCTTGGATGCGTTTTTTTTTCTTTCATTTTTTTATGTGAAAATGCTTCCTTCCATCTTGCCACCCTATCCCATAGCCCAGACATATGAAGAATACAGGAGATTGTTGTAACATGTAGGGAACAACCGGTATCTGTCAAGAATTCCTGCAGCTCATTTGATATTGCTGTAGGCCTCTTGGCAGCCTCCCTGACCAGTTTTCTCCCTGTCTTCTCATCAATTTTGGAGGGAACTGGAGGGACCTTCCTGTTCTTGGTAACATCGCTGTTGTTCCATATTTTCTCCACTTGTTGATGATTGTCTTCACTGTGTTCCATGGTATATCTAATGCTTTGGAAATTCTTTTGTACCCCTCTACTGATCGATATACCTTTTCATGGTTGGTAAGCTCTTTTTGGACCATGGCTTTTGCAGTTCTTCTTCTTCTGGCAGTTTGCATCCTTGATGTTGCATTACTTCCATCCTTTGGAGTTAGTTAACATATACAGTGTCTGGTTTGTCTGATTTTTCCTATCAATCCTGTTTTCTTAAGAAAGCTGATCAGACTCTTCCTACCTTGTCTACTTCCACCACACTCCAGTATGCCCTTTAAACCTGCGCCTGTTAGCCCTGATCTTTCCATTTCTTTCATCATGTCCTTTCTTTCTGAGGTATATTTCCTGCAGTCAACAAGCACATGTTCTACTGTTTCTGGTACCTGACAATGTTCACATAGTCCAGTTGGATGCTTCCCTATGAAGTGGAGAGTCCCATTCGGGTTACTGTGTCCTATTCCTAGTCTGGTCATTACTACCTCCTCTTTTCTATTTCCTCCCCTGTTTCTCTCAATAACCACTCTATTTTGTATTGCATGTAGTTGTCTTCCTCTTATCTCCTTATCTTCTCCTGGATTGCCACCTTGCTGTGGTGGAGAAGCTTGCATGTACCAATGATCCCAAGAGCTATGCCATCCGGAGCTTGGCTCCTGGTAGGGTAACCCAAGGCGGATAGGTCAAGGGGGAGGTTCCAGACGAAGCACGATTCAACAAAGACCTTAATGGTGGAACTGGCAGAAGATGTCTCCAGGTCACAACGACAGTGAAGGCAGATGAAGGCTGCAACAGAGGGTGGTCCCCAATCGTCTTGGTTCTCCATGCCATTGGACTCTGGCCACCTCCTGCCAAGGACCGTGTAGTGGCTGCAGGTGCATCAGCCACTCTGCATAAAAGCTGTCACAGACGCAGGCGTCCTCCCATTATGTGGCTCCAGGATCAGCCTCTACACCCGCCTGAGGACCCAGAGGGAGGATGGTCATACTCAACCCCGAGTAACCGCTGATGATGACGATCTCCTGATCCCAGTGCTGCTGTCACTCTTTGCTGATTTCCTTTCATGAAATACCTTTTCCCTCTGATTTTGAAAGTTTAATTGTGGTGTCCATGTTTTCTTTTTTAACAGCTTGTTTGGCTAGTTTGTCCACTTTCTCTTTACCTGTAATGCCCGTATGGGCAGGAATCCAAATCAGGGTGACCACATTTCTTTGTCTTATTACTCATGAGTGTATTTACATTATTTAAAATAGTTAGTCTTGGCAAATACAGGATGTACCTAGCTTTAGTCTCTACAGATCAGATGCTGAGTGACTACAGATCAGAGTTCTGTCAGGTTTGGCTTGTTTAACCCACTCTAAAGCCATCCAAATGCTGTACAACTCAACGTGTATACACTTAAGAAGTATGATGTCTTTTTGCATATTGCAAATCTGTGGCTAGGAACTGGAACTGTTGAGGTCCATATGTAAACACCTGTACATACTTTATATTGTTGAGCTAGTGGGCCGCATTGTCGCGCTAGCGGACCGCACAGCCTTCCATGCTGACAGGACAGTGGACTCCGGCAAGATCCGCGGAGGAGGTTTGAGTATTTATGTCAATAACTCTTGGTGCAACAATATAAAGATAGTTGAAAGGCATTGCTCTGCTGATCTCAAGCTCCTTATGATTCAGTGCCGGCCTTTTTACCTGCCCAGGGAGCTAACAGCCATTACAATCGCCACTGTATACATCCCCCCACATGCTAATGCTAAAGTAGCACTTAAGCAGCTACAAGGTGCCTTCAGCAGACAACAGACCAAACACCCGGACAATGCCTTTATCATAGGTGGTGATTTTAATCAGGCTAACCTCAGGGCTGCATTGCCCAAATTCCATTAGCATGTCTCCTGCCCCACAAGGGGACAAAACACCCTGGACCATCTCTATACAGACATTAAGGACTCATACAAAGCTACTCCATGCCCCCACCTGGGACATTCTGACCATCTCTGCCTGTTCCTGGTCCCAGCCTACAAACCCCTAATAAAACAGGTCAAGCCAGCAGTAAAGACAATCACTGTCTGGCCAGAAGGAGCAGTCTCTGAACTCCAGGACTGTTTTGACAACACAGACTGGAGTATTTTTGCACATTCAGCTACCCATGGCTCCCATATAGACATTAATGAACAGACATCTGCCATACTATCCTACATTAACTTTTGCACTGAGAGTGTCACAACAAAAAAATAAATCTGCACCTTTCCAAACCAGAAACCCTGGATGACCAGTGAGGTCCGGCAGCTGCTGAAAGTACGGGATGCAGCGTTCAAGTCAGGTAACTGTGAGGCCTACAGCGCAGCCAGATCCAACCTCAAAAAGGGCATCAGAACAGCCAAACATAAATACTCCCTATGAATAGAGGACCACTTTCACAATAACTCCAATCCCCGGTGAATGTGGCAAGGCAATCAGTCTATAAAAGCTCCAATAGGGGTCCCGCTGTCCATGATGCCTCCCTGCCAGATGAGCTAAATCATTTCTATGCCCGCTTCGACAAGGACAATTCTGACCCAGCCACAAAAATCCCCAGCCACCCAGAAAACCAGGTGCTCACTCTATCGATCGCAGAGGTCAGAGAATCACTGCACAGAGTGAACACACGGTTAAGGTTGCAGAACCGGACGGCATATCGGGTTGAGTCCTGCGGGAATGTGCCGACCAGCTGGCTGAGGTCTTCACAACTATATTTAACCTCTCAATGTCCCAATTCATAGTCCTGGCATGCTTTAACACCACCTCTATCATTCCTGTCTCCAAGAAACCAACATCCACATGTCTGAATTACTACCGACACACAGCACTCACCCCCATTGCCATGAAGTGCTTTGAGAGACTGGTTCTGGCTCACATCAAAAACATTATCCCCCCCACATTCGACTCACATCAGTTCACCTACTGTCCCAAAAGGTCTACAGAGGATGCCTTTGCCACTGCCCTACACTTTGCTCTGACCCACCTTGAACTTAACAACACATACATCCGGATGCTGTTTATAGATTATAGCTCTGCCTTCAACACTATCATCCCCGCCAAACTAACCACCAAACTCCTCTCCCTTGGCCTCAATCCCTCCCTCTGTAACTTGAACCTGGACTTCCTGACCAACAGACCTCAGTCTGTTAGGTTAGGTGACCACACCTCCTCCACCCTGACCCTCAGCACAGTTGCCTCTCAAGGCTGTGTTCTGAGCCCCCTCCTTTTCTCCCTCTTTACCCACGACTGCCTGCCAACTCACCCTTCAAATGTTATAGTCAAATTTGCACATGACACCACAGTCATTGACCGTATCACCAACAATGACGAGACGGCCTACAGGGACGAGATTCAGCACCTCACATCATGGTGTACTACCAACAATCTTGTCCTCAATGTGCAGAACACGAAGGAGCTGATTCAGGAGGTCTACAAGCTGCAGCCACTCCCCCATACACATCAATGGGGTGGAAGTGGAGCGTGTTTCCAGCTTTAAATTCCTTGGAGTCCACATCAGCGAGGAACTTTCCTGGACATCAAACACCTAGGCCCTTGTGAAAAAGGCCCAACAACGCCTGCATTTCCTGAGGAGTATCCGTCTCTCCCCCAAAATTCTCACCAATTTCTACCACTGCACCATAGAGAGCATCCTGACCAGCTGCATCTCAGTGTGGTATGGCAACTGCACCTCAGTAGACCAGAAAGCTCTGCAGCGGGTCGTCAAGGCGGCCCAGCATATCACCCAGCTCCCAGCCATAAGACATTTATCACAAACGCTGCCTTCAAAGGGGTCTCAGCATCAGCAGAGATCCCACCCACCCCAACCATGGACTGTTCTCCCCCCTGCGCTCTGGAAGGCACTACAGGAGTCTCAGAGCCCACACTACCAGGCTCAAAAACAGCTTCTTTCCGCAAGCTGTTGCCCACCTGAACTTTGCTACCCACTGAATTTCTGTAGATATTTTTTAAAATTTTGTACTCTTGCTCTTTTTTAACTTATTTTTAGCTTTTGGTCTTCATGTGTGTATATCTTATACTGTGTTTGTCTATCGGTCTTGCACTGTTTGGTGAAGCCACAGCCCTCATTTCATTTTTAACATGTGCCTGCACGTTGTTTTTAATGACAATAAATTGAATTGAATTGAATATATTTACTTTGTGTACAACTATAGCACTCATGTACTAGGGCCACACTTTTATTTGCTTTAACTTGAAGTAATTCTAAATCTACTACCATTGGTTCTAGTACCCACACAGGGGTTGTAGGCCACACCACCTGTAGGAGCCAATTAGTGCTCGATTGTATAAATAGGAACCAATCTTTGTCTGGTTAGGTGTTCCGCCCGGAAGGTTAACAGTTTTTGACCTCACACACCCAGAGACACATGCTGAGGCAGGTTGTTGTTGCAGTCGTTACTTGTGGTTCTGGATATTACTGTTTGTTTGGCTATGGAAATATGTTCGATTTTAATGGACACTAACAATAAATGGGTGGAGTGTTCAACTGGCAAGTTAGTCTTAGACTTTGATTCATCAGACACGGTAATATGTGCATCAATTACGCTATCTGTGGTGCAACACCTCAGTGGCTTAAAGCGTTGGCTTAGCCTCTAGAACACCACCATTGGGCAGAACTCCATTCCATACACTCCCAGGTTTCTTGCTACTGCATCTCCTGTCCAGCCAAAACTTGATCTTCCTTTCCCAGCAGGCCTGTAACACTTTTTTGGTTGGGTGACTATCTCCGTGCCCTCTCAAATTAATCCAAACTGAGCTGTTTCCTTCGTAAACACAGTGGCATCTCTCCTGCCTTAACTTGTAGGGCGCACAGGTAATGTTCTTGCTGCTCCGATGCACAATGTGAGGGCCCGACCCTTAATCACAGCTAATCCTCTAAGCAGTTTTTGCTGCAGATCCATCCAGCCTTGATCTAATTAGCACTACATATATAATTTTTTTTTTCCAACATATTTTTCAAGGATGCCATGTCAGCTCCCCAGTCCAACCCTACAAGGCATCTCCTAATATTTACAACTTTTTTGCACTTAATACTTTTAATTGGTTCCCTCCATGTTAATCTGGGGTCAAAATATACCCCTAAGAATCTAAATGATTCAGCTGTCTCTAAATTACTTCCATATTGTGGCATGGTGGCTCAGTGGGTAGCACCGTTGCCTCACAGCAAGAAGGTCCTGGGTTCGAACCCCAGGGTTGTCCAACCTTGGGAGGTCATCCCAGATCGTCATCTGTGTGGAGTTTGCATGTCCTCTGTGTCTGCGGTGGGTTTTCTATGGGAGCGCCAGTTTCCTCCCACCATCAAAAACACATGCGTTAGGGTTTATACTCCTGTCTGTGCCCCTGACCAAGGCAATGGGAAAAGAACTGTAGTTGGTCCCTGGGCACTGCATGGTGGCTGCCAAGTGCACCTTGCTACACAGCTAGGATGGAATATATGCAGAGAAAGAATTTCCCCATGGGGGATCAGTAAAGTAGAATGAAGAATATAGTTTCAAATTAATATTTCCTGTAAGCCTCTTCATTGTGAAGAACATTACTTTAGTCTTTTAAACTGAAAACCCCATTTCTTCCCCCACATCTCAGCTTGATTTATTCATTCTTGCACTCTTTTTTTACTATATGGCTCAAATTTCTATCTCTTTTCGAGTCCCATCATCTGCAAATAATGATCTTCCCGTATCTAATGATACATTTCCAAAGATGTCATTTATCATAATAGATAATACAGGACTTACCACACTTCCATTGTGGTGTCCCATTTCCAACCTCATACTTAATTGGACATTTCAGATCCTACCTTTACCTGGATGGTTCTTTTATTCAAAAAGTCCATCGTCCAGTTAAACCTTTACCTCCAATTCCCATTGCATGTAACTTTATCAAAAGCCCCTCCTTCCATAGCATATCATATGCCTTTCCAGTTCAGGGCATTGGCTGCAGTGTTCTGCTGACCTGGGACATACTTGATATCAAAGTTGTAACTTGCCAGCTTGGCTACCCAGCGTTGCTCACAACAGTCTAGCTTCAGCTTTGTCAGGATGTGAGTCAGTGCATTATTGTCTGTCCAGACTGTGAATTTGTCACAGACTGACCATTTCAAGGCCAGAAACTCTAACTGGTGAGCAGGATAGTTCTTTTGGGACTGAGATAATGACTTGCTGGCGAAGGCAATGGGTCTGGCTCATGTTTCTCCCTCTTGGACTTGAGATAGAACAGCACCTATGTCATCCAGGGATGCATCAGTTGTCAGCAAGAAGGGGCGAGAAAAGTCTGGATAAGCCAGGACAACACTGTGAACCAGAGAAGCCTTCAGGTTTTCAAAAGCCTTTTCGTGCTCTTGTGTCCAGTCAGACGCACACAACTTCCTGCTTGACAGTTTGTTTTTCTGTTGTTTGCCTTTTATTTTCTCACCATTTAAAAGATCAAAGAGTGGCCTGGCAGTGGCAGAGTATCCAGGCACGAAGTGTTGATAGTAATTCATCATCCCTAGGAAGGATCTTATTCGCTTCTGGGATGAGGTCACACCATCAGGTCAGCGCTTGTCATGTTTGTGATGTTCTCAACCTTACTGGGATCTGTCAAAACACCATTCTCATCCATTATGTGGCCAAGAAACTTGACAGACCTCCTGAGGAAGAAGCACTTTTTGGGGGCCAACTTCAAGTTGTGGCCATGCAGCCTGTCAAACGCCATCTCCAGGCGCTGCAAAGCAGTCTCTTCATCAGGCGCAAACACCAACAGATCATCCAAGTAGCAGAGCAAACTCAAGATAGTTTTGGTCCCCAAATATACTGGTCATCATACGCATAAAGCTCCCAGGGCTGTTACAGAGGCCTTGGGGCAGACGGTTATACTCCTACAGGCCCATGGGAGTGGTAAAGGCAGAGTACTTCCTGTCGTCCTCGTGGAGTGACATATTATAATAACCTGAGGTCAAATCCATCATGCTGAAAAGGCAGTTGCTTCCCAGCACTGCCAAGCAGTCTGCCTGGTGGGAAAGGGGGTGAGCATCCTTCAGAAAGTCTGTACAGATGCAGAGAGCTCCGTTTTTTTCCACACAAGCACCAATGGAGATGCATATTCACTTGTAAATTTTCAAATGATCTCCTTTTCCTCCATCACATTCAGTACTTGGAGCAGTTTTTGGTACTGGTCAGGGGGCACTCTTCTGTATGGGAGCCTGAATGGTCTGTTGCCCGACAGGTGTATGCGATGTACAAAATTCTTTGCCTCTCCACAGTCAAGATAGTGGCATGAAAAGACAGCCTTGTGCTGCAAAACAAGGTCAGCCAATCTCCTCTTACAGTTCTCTGACACTTGACATGACTCAGTGTCAACAGTACTGAGCCCAACTGAAATAAACTGATCTTTGATGGAGTTTACATCAGCAATAGATGGCACAGCAGATTTGGTGTAACTGGCCAGGGGAACATCAGGGCTCTCGGCTACATCAATGTCCTCAAGCACTACACAGGGGTAGACATCAGCCAGCTTTGCATTGCACCTCAACAGCACAGGCCTGTCAGATGTATTGATAAGCTTCAGTGGGACCCACCTGTCTACCCACATTGACGTCACAAGCTTTGGGACCAAAACACCTCTGGGAGCTGAGTGGGACGATGTGAGCTCCGTCATGACTGGGCTGCCTGGGGAAATAGTGTTTTTGGGCAGTTTACCCCAGATGAGATACTCATGACCAGGCTCGAGACAGGTAGTCGAGTTACACCTGACTGTACCGACCTTATCAGGGACATCTTCCACCTCTCAAAGGGTTCAGACCAGACAGCAAGGACACGAAGCATTCAGTATCTGGGTCACAGATTGAACAGGGGCCCGACGATGTCTTCCAATAGCACTCACAAAGCTTGGACTGACGAAGGATGTGTTTTATAACATTGGTCCCCAATATCAAATCATCATGCTGTCCTGGAACAACAAGTGTGGGAACCAACATCTTACCGCCATAGACCTGCATCTCCACATCAAAAGCACAAAGCACATCTGGGCTTTACATGTAGCCCACCACATCCAACTAGGATCACATTTACACCAATTCGTTTCTGGTCAGTTATCACTCCAGCCTCTCTCAATTTAATTTCAGCTGTTTCACTGATACTGCATGCCACTGAACCACTGTCCAACATGCCACCCATTGTCACGGTCCCACCCATCACCACAGGTGTGAAGAAAAGACTGTCACTGCTGCCAACTCTGAATATTCTAATAAACAACTTTAGAGTCCGTACATGAGTCTTTCACTGATGTGTAAACTGATTCAGCATCAGACATGTCAACATTTTGGGAGTTTGTGGTGCAACCCGTACTGCCTCCCTCCGAATACAGGGCAGCTCGTTTCCCTCAGCCTGGGGCTGGGTGGAGTTGTTGGCATGGCAACTTTGGTGTGGCCAGGGGCGAGGCAAGCAAAACACAGTCTCTCTGACATGCAGTGTGAAATGGTGGTGTGACTTGAATCATTACACTTTACAAGCTGCCTCTCTGGGACGTCTTTCGCGGGGGGCATGCTGAAACCTCCCACCTCGACTTGGATGGGTAGTATTACGCTACTGCATTTTCTCCATCTCTTGAAACATGTTGACCATACAGGTGAGAAGTCTTTGTTCTGACTGTTGGAGATTTTTTTTGCTGCAAATGGTAGAGAATTATGACTTGCAGCACGGTGTGACACACCTTGAACTAGGACATATGCAGGAGAGGGATGAGGAGGATGACACACACGACATTGAGCTTGGAGAGAAATAGGTGAGGGACTGGGAGTGTGGCACAGCTCAGACTCTGCCAGGCTTGTTGATGGTGGATTGGGCTGCTCAGGAGTGATGGTGGCGATATGGCTCTTTAACTGTACATCCCAAGTGACACTGCCATTAGCCCACAACTCTGACAATCATCAGTTCTCAGCTGAACATCATGTGAAGTCCACTCATGTATTGACTTACACTTCAGGTTGCATGATAGCTCTGGGTCAGGGCAGTGTTTGACAAACATGAGAGTCACTTCATTGTTCATGTCCTCTGTCCGCTTACCTTGTCTGTGCAGGCCCTCAAGAGCCAAGTCTGTTGCTTTATTCAGTCTTATCCAGTAATCATCTGGGTTCTCCCTGTGTTTGGACAGAGTGGCATAAAAGTCTGCAAGGGGGAGAAATGACAGAGCTTCACTGAAATAGTGGAGGAGCACATTGTAGATCAGTTCAGGTTTTTGTTTAATGTCAAATGCAGGACACTGCGTAAGGCAGTTTTCACCACATCTCTGGCCTTGCCCATTAGATGGCTCATAATTGCTTCTGCTTGATCATACACAGGGATCTCTTGCTTTCTGGTGTAAGTAGTCATTTCAATCGAGTCTTGGGCTGAATGTTTGTCTGTGTTGTCACTTCTGAATGTCTGGAGAACTTTATCAGACTTGACATGGACAGTCACGTATGCAACGTCATATCTGTTAACATCACAGTGTGTTTTGGGTTGTGGTAGTAGTCTGGTTGTTACTATTCATATTTACAACACCAGATGACATTAACTTTGCTACAATGGATTCACCAATTTGAGTGCCTAACTTCCCGACCATGTTTGTAAAATGGCGAATGGCATCAACATCACTACCAGGAGTAGAAGAGTGTGGACCCTCCCTCATGAACCCACTAACAGGAGTACAACCTGAGCTCTCACTTAGCCCTGTATCTGCTAAGTTATCATTCATGAACCTTGAATGTCCAACATCCCTACTGTTGGCAATATGACCAAGCCAAGTACCCCTACCTTTTGGCAAAGTGGGAGTAGTAAACTCATTCGTTTCCATTTTAGCATTAGCTTTAAATCATTAAATGTACTTGCGTTGTGTATTATTTTTCCCACAGAATCAGCGTGAAGTTAAAAAAAAAGTCAGCCCATCTATGAAATAATACACATTAGTTAACAGTTATAATTTCACTGAAGAAAAGCTATGTAAACACGATACCCTAATCCACAGTTTTTTTTATTAAATTTTTTCCTTTTTTCTTAACCACTCAATACTGCTGAAATTGAGATCAGGACGACAGCACAGCATCCACGGCAACGAGCATCAAGCTGGTCTGAAGATCTCAAGGGTCACGGCACCGATGTAACGGATGTGGATAGGGCAGTCACCCGGTGGGCAAAGTAAAAGGTGCATGGGGGGTTGGGTTACTAAACAGCCAACAGAAATTATAACATTTAACAAGGAAAACACATACCTGCAGAAGACGAACATTTTCGGTATCCCTTCTGCACTTCTGCTCCTACACATCCAAAATAACAGTTTACACCACGTTTAGTCGCATTATACAAAGCGGCCTGCCGTCATAAGATAAGATGGCGGCGGCAACACGTTTTAACTACACTTCTACAACCTTCGACAAAAATATTTAGCCGTCAAAGCTACATAAAACCGCTGGTTAATATTATCACATTAACAGCAAAACAATATGCATTAAAAGTTACATTAGCGGTTCATTTTTCAAAGAACACAATAGCACGACAGCATTTTTCACACGATTCATCTCATCAATGCAATATGCGCTGTGAGAAGGCGGAAGCTACGGAAGCTCAGGAGGTACAGAACAAATGACGTGGGTAACATCATTTCCGCAGGGAAACCGTAAATAAAACAAAACCGTAAATTAATATAAGTCAAAATAAAGGCAAATACTTAACAGAATTATGAAATGATAAATCCAAAAATATTTGGAAATAAGGAAAGTAAGAGCATTTTAAACTCCGTTACACCATACATTAACAATTTGTTCAGACTTTCTGCACTTAAATGTTTTATCTTCATATAGCATATTTCAGCTGGTGCAGTCATACCAGCTTTAGCCAGCGCCCTTTCTAACTCTCCCAAAGTAAATGGAACACTACTCATCTCCAGTATTTTCCTTAAGGTTTCCAGATTTTGTTTTTTCCTTCTTTCCTCCCCAGACAATGTACCTTAAGTGTTGGCCATTAACTCAGGTTTTTCTTTATTAGTCACTATTTAATTTCCACTTGTTAGTACTGGGTAACTCCACTCCCTTCTGTCTCCTCCCATCTTTTTGATCATCCCCCACACCTCTCCTACTGGGGTTATATGTTCCCAATCGAGTCACAAAACTCTTTAGTACGTCTTTTTTGCCCATCTTATTGTCCTCCTTACCATCGCCTGAGCTTTTGTACTTTATCATATGATGAAAATTATAGGTTATTTTTAATAGTTTAAGTGCCTTATTTCTGTTTCTCACAGCTTCTTTACAGTTATCATCCCACCATGGTACCACCTTCCTCTAAGAGATGGATCTCAGTGCAGCTGTTCCAATACCTTTTATTTCCCTATCCAATTTTTCTATGGACATATTACCATTTAATCTGGTTTAGATATTTATTGCTCTTCCTTAAACTTCTCCCAGTTAGCTTTCCCAAACACCCATTTTCCACCCCTGTCCACTTCAGTTACAGATGTATTAATGTTTATCATGCATAAGACTGGATAATGGTCACTACCTATGGTTCCGTCTTGGTACACTTTCCAATCTCATTGGAGCAATATTATTTGATAGCAATGCAAGATCCAGTGTCAACATCCATTCTTGTTTTACCCAAATTCCTCTCATCTAACAAATCTTCAATTACCTGGCCATTAACATCAGTTTTCTCACTCCCCCACAATGTGTTATGTGCATTGAAGTCCCCACACCACACAGTGCTTGCTCCATTTTGCCCTTCTACGCATTTCTTCTTACTTATCAATTCCATTTTCTTGCAAGGGTTATAAATAGCTCACAACCACTAATTCCTTCCTTCCTACCACCACATACTCCAGCTCTTTTCCGATAATCTATAAGGAGTACCTTGTTCGAAACATGTGACACAGCCTTCTCCTTCCCCAGCTTGCCTAATTGCCACATAACCAGGGGTGCACATAATTTTTTTGGTCTGGTTCTCAAAGGAGCACCTGAGGTTCTTGCTTGGTGCTCACCTTTTTTTTAAATGCATTTTTCCATGACCCACCCACCTCACAAAATGAACAAAATATGAGGGATACGTGGATAACATTACATGTACTTTAATTTCAATTGAAAATGAATAAAAGCAGTAGGTTACAACAAAATATCTGTTCTTTAAAGTGCCATACATGTGACTTTCAAATGAAATGACTGCTCTTCAAGCACTGAAAACTAAATATACAAATGACTGCTTTTTCAAACACTGAAAACCAAATCAAACTCACAACAGATACTGCTATTTAAAGCACTGAAAGTTCTGTTATCCTACAGGACATCATCGTCATCTTCATCACTCCCCTCCAGACTGTCTTCCTCTATTTCAAAAACACCAGATGTACTAGGCCTGCTCCTTTCTCGCTGCTTCAGCCTACGATTAGCTGTTTGCATCCACAAGTCTACTGCTGGCTTTGGGTCAAAGGTTTCTGTTGTGAACTTAGATAAGTGGATGTGCATTAGAGATGAGAGGCGATAGTCTCACAGGCAGGATCTGTACTTGTTTTTTTATTATATTCAGGTGTGAAAATCCCCTCTCACACGCAGCACTGCTCAACGGCAGTGTAAGAGACAGCAGAAGGACTTTCTGAATGTTGGAGTAACTGCCTGGGTTGCTGGTGTTCACTACATTGACTAGACTGCCAAACGTTTTCCAGCTTGCTTTAAATGCATCCACTCTCTTAAAGTTGAATCTTTGTCAACATGCATGCTGGCCTCATATTTCTCAAGGATGTTACTAAGTGTTGTGTTGCCAAAACCGTGGAGGTCTTTCATTTCATTAGGCCAAGTTGTAGGATCAAAAATCAAGAAGTGATCGCATGACTTGAGGGATTCATATCTGCTTTCAAATTCATGAATTAAAGCTCTCAACAGATCAATCTTATCCCTGTCAGCTTCAGCATGTGCCACAGTCTCCTCCCTGTACTTGCCCTCACTGCCCATCAGTAGTGTCAACTGTCCAATAGCAACCGTGAGCTCATCTTTGCATTCACCAATAGTCAGATTGTCTTTCTGGAACCTGAGGGTCGTGAACTGTAAAATGTTCCCAACATCAAGCATGTTGGCTAGGAAACAACGAAAATGCACTGTGCTGATATGTTTTAGGCTACTGTCATCACTTGTTGCCACTTGGATCTGAATGGCTGGTAACATTCTCCATATTTTAAACAGAGTCTCTTGTCTCCATGCAGACCATCTTATGTTGTGGAATTTACCTAGTCTGACAAAATCAATGTCTTTCTCCTCAAATATCTTTTGTAGTTGTGCAATTCGTTTTGCACCCCCTTTAAGTAAAAACTTAGCAAAGTGATGATAGATTTATTAAATGACTCACAGTATGGGACCGCACGATCAGCTGATTTAGCGCAGTTCTCCAATGTGTGGGCGGTGCACAGAATATGCAAAAGGAATCCCCGATGTCCACCACTGACGTAATTTGGGACGAACCCCGTTGTAAACTCCAACGTTGACAGCTGCTCCATCACTGCATACCGACAGCAACTTTGCCTTCCACTCCGCTAAACCACAACCATTGAACAGTTGCACAAGTCCATCCACTATGTCGGTTGGCCCCCAGATTAATTAATCCAAGGAAGTCTGAGCTGTATTCTCCGTTGCGGGACACAGAAACAATGTACACAATTTCCTGCTCCGTTTTTGTTATATCTTCGGATCCATCGAAAAGCACACCCCAAAATTCAGCTGCTTTCAGTTTTTCACTTAACTCTGAATTTATTGTCTGAGCGATGCTCTCCGTGATGCGGGATCCCCCTTCTCGCGAATGATAAGCAGTCCCGACGTTAACTCCTAACCTCTTGAGAAGCGGAATATCCTCCTCGTATGAACGCATAGGACGTGCATGTTTCGCTTTGTGAAAGGCCAACAAGAACATGTTTGTCAGTGCCTGATGTTGTTCTTCCGTCAGTCGGTCTTGCCACGTGTCGAGCGGGCCGCTGGGTCTCTGGTCCTGGCTGCGCCTGTTAGCAATAGCTTCCACTACTTTCTGGTGTTCTCTGCTGTTTGCGTGCTTATCAAAAGCTGGATGGCTGAAGTTTTTCGTCCCCATATAAAAGTGGCAGTTTCTATCCGCTAATGTGGGATTTTCCCGACATAGTTTACACCACATCTCAGTGCGGGCGTCATCTGTTTGAAGCTAGCCGATGTCCTGCAGCCATTTCTCTGAAAACGTACGCTTTGACTTTGGTTCTGGTTCAGTATGGCGTTTCTTTGGTGGAGGTGGAGGAACACCAAAGAAATTACTCAATGTCGCTTGCTTCTTTGACATTTTGGAGAAATTAGTGGCTCATACTATAGCATTGGCTAAAAGCAGTGGCTCATACTCTGCACTGCAAAATGTTTGGTACGCAAATGCGCAGTAAAACACTTGAATCTGGTGCTCGTTGAATATTTTAAGTGCGCATGCGCACCTGCGCACCACTTATGTGCACCTCTGCACATAACCATACATAAAAAATTAAAAAAAAAGTTGGGTTTCAGCTACGATTCCTGAACACACAATGTTTGGTTTCTCCCCCTTGACTATCTATACATTGCTTGAAATTCTGTCCATTAGTTAGCCTCCTCGCATTCCATTGTAGTATTAACATCGTTATCAACCAACACATGGTGGCTCTTGACTTGCCTATACACCGAAATTGCCTCACTTTCTCCCATTTCACACCCATCATATCAATATGAAGCACTGTTGCTGTGACAATTATTTGAATCTTTTCAGTTTTAGACTAAACCCCAGCTGTTGCATTTAGCACTCCTGCTACAAAAGGTCACCAATTTCTTCACTATCCATGCATTCCTATCTTGCCGTTCTTTTGCTGCTACTTCTTTTCTGTTGCATCGTCCCTCGTGATTGTTTTTTCTGTCTTGCCAGCTTAACTGCCTTAGCATACAGGACTTTCCTTCACTCTTATCCGTTGTACCACCACCTTTGTTTCAACACTTCACAAATCCAATAAGTTATGCTGCGATTACCTCCACAGTTACAGCACTTTTCTCACTCCTCCACATTTTCCATAATGCATGCTCGCCACTGCACCTAGCACATCTTCCCTTTGCACATTTTGATCACACACCCAAACTCCTGGTGGTTGAAACACTGCATAGGTTTTGGGGTTTATTCTCTTATATTGTCTTATAAATCCAACATCACCCCTTTGGAATGACCTTTTCCTCAAACTCTACCAATATGGTTTGTCTCCTTTTTCTCCCCTTGTCACTTTTTACTGAACTCTCTCACCCTCAGGTTCTCCACCAATTCCCTCATATTAACACTGAGGGGAACGCCAGAAATCATCCCCTTGCACCCACTGAACCCCTGTTCTCCAGCTCTCACATGGACACCGACTTTCCCAACATTGTTCATCTTTTGCCTTCTCCACCTGCTCTTTAGTAGCACATTGTATTAGCAATTTTTCATCTCCTCAAATGCTCATATTTCATTTCTCCAACTTGCCCTCTAATGATTTTCGTTAACTTAAGTGGATCAACTCGCTTTACTCCCCCTTCTCCCTCGAATCTTACCACTACATTAAACAATCCTGCCTTCGAATTCTTCTCATTTTCTCTTCCCTCACTCTCTTCCCTCTCTTCTCATTGGTCTCCTTCCCTGCCATCCTGCAAAAGTTTGTAAGGATCCCAGCAAGATTATTGTTCTGGACCTGTACAGGCCTTCGATCAATAAGCTTGTACAATGTTCCCCACAATACTCAATCCTACAACTAGAATGTCCACGATTCCAAAATCCAGAGTGGTATACACAGAAAATCTGTTTGAATCAAATAACCTCCACTCATCGCCCGAAAACTTCACCATCGCACCCGATTTCTGCCTTAACCACGCACTCCCAGATTGGTCCTTGTCAGGAAAATCCTAAGGGAACAGCTGAACTTTATTTCGGGTTAATCACAGGCACTTTAATTGATAGCAGCTGTATACTAACCGCTATTTAACATGGATTTCAATGTTATTGGTTGATTCTGAACACAGTCACATCCTTAATTATAAAAGTGTGTGCACACTTATGCAACCAGGTTATTGAAAGTGTTGTAATTTTCTTTTTCCCCTAAAATGTTTCTGATTGTTTTTCACTTTATTTTTCTAGGTTGCAATTTCACATGAAGGGTGGAAAAAGTTCTGACATGATTTATCTTGGTTTCACTTTTTTTTTTTTTACATCACTATATGTAAACAATGCAAAGACAGTTTTTGCAACCTGATTGTGAGGAATCATAAGGTGGACAGCGTATTGGGAGGGGCTCATTAATGCAGTAACAATATCTTTACTTAACTGACTATAATAAACAATGGTCCTCATAAAGTATACGTGACACAATGTCCAAGTATTAACCATATTTCTATTTTGCGAAAAAGGCAGGTCCCTATATTTAGTATTGAGTAGAAATCTGGTGATGCTCCATTTATGGTGAACAGTAACTAGTTATGGAAGTTAGACAAATGTAATATGGCTATTTACCACAAAAAATGATATGGTAATATGATGTGTTGATGCTTACCTAAACTTTAAAGTAAGGGTCAAATGAAATTAAATGAAATGAAATGTGCAATAGTCAAATAGCTGTTGTGTCAAAAGGTTATCTTTACCTTGCTATGAAACTGGACACACATTTTGTTGAATGATTTGATCCCAGTGACTATAAAATGAGCTAATTTTTCCATGAATAAGGTTTTGTATGCAATTTGATTGATGACTGCCCTTTTGAAATAAAATGATATATTCTCATAATAAAATGATTCATTATCCCTCTGAAAATTGTTTTTAACATGATTAGTTGATGGCTGCGCACTGAATCACTGCTTCAATCAGTTTCTGGAATTTTTCATTGGCAAATGCTTAGAACTGAATGAATGGTAAATTCTTATCACGCAAGAAAAAAAATGATCGCATCAACTGCAGATTGAAATTGAGCTAACTGCACTAAAATTCTTTGCGTAAAATGACCTAGTGGTGTGGAAGCTAGGTCAGATATGTGTGATTGAGCCTGTGTTCTTACTCTAAATTATTTTCTCATGATTTTAAAGGAAAAAAATTGAGATTAAACAACTTGGAATACCGTTGACACACATAGCCTGTCATTATTTCCAAGCAAATAATGAAATTACATCTGATCTGCTGTTTTGAATCAAAACCTTAAAGATTGAAGAAACCAAAACAAAAAACAAAAAACTTCTGGCTGAGTGTGTGTGTGTGTGTATTAGCATAATTTTGAGCCAAACATCTCACAGTGTGCATTGTCAGCTTTATAAATGAGCTGAAATGAATGGCCCCACTGAGCAGTCACGCAGTAGTTCATCAAACTGATTGCTTTTCGAAGCAGACCAGAGCCAAGCCATCAACAGTTAACACTCCTGGGTCTGAATTTCAAAGGCTTTCTGTCCTGTTCTAACTACTTTTTCTCCATAGTCTTTTATCTCCTCAAAGACAGAGATAGTCTACCCGGTCAAAACGTATGGGTCCGTCACTTGATTTATCGCTCATTTCTGCCTGGTTAATTCTCTGTGCTAAGCAAGGGGCAAAAGCAGGTAGTTTTTTTATGCATTATTTTCCAATTGATATTCCTGTGCCACTTAGTGCAGCATATCTGTCCTTCTGTGTTCCAAATATCCCCAATATCCTCTTGCACTCATAAATAAGCATATCATGTTTAATATCTGCCAATGGGTTTACAGATAATATGAATGAGATGATGAGGCTGATCTCAATGTAATGACCTCCCATATGTGTTGAGAAGGACTAGGCACATGTTCACTCTATGTGGTTGAACCCAGTTTTGCTGTGTTGTGTCTTTTTCCTATGTATATATTTCAGAATCAGATATATTGGCCATGTAGGTTTGCACACACATGGAATTTGACTCCGGTTTCATGGCTCTGTATACATAACATAGAATAACAACACAACAATCTTCAGATATGTACACAAAGATTGACTCTCTCTCTCCCTCTCTCTCTTTCTCTCTCTATATACATATATATATATATATACATATATATACACACATATATATGTATGTATGTATGTATGTATGTATGTATGTATGTATGTATGTATGTATGTATGTATGTATATATATATATATATATATATATATATTAACATTTGTATATTTTACTGCTAAGAGGCTCCACCTGCTCACTATTAGTTTCCTCTCCATGTTTGTGAGATAAACTTTGGACATCTGTTTTGATGAAGCTTTCCCCTGAATTAACTGGACTGGGTTGTTGATGAGTTTAGCAGGCAGATATGCTTTGGCAGTGGGAACTGAAACATCAGTATGCCACTAATGCGTTTGGTGTACCAGTGGAGCAGACAGTCATCTTAGTAAGATGTGAAGAGCAGGAGAGAAAAACATGGGGACAACAAAGGAAGGCGAGCTTAACACAGACCATGGGGAATGGGTCTAACTAATCTTAGTGCTCAGAGGGTTAGGGTTGGGCTCTGTCATTATGTTGACACAGAGGTGTTTTTCAGTTGCCCCTCCCTCCCTATTTCCAAATAGGGGCAGTGGATTCAGTGGCGTGGCATTCCGTCCTTTTCCTGACAAATAGAAACTTATTTTCAGTCTAGTTGTCAATGTAGTCGAATACAGAATTTTATGGGGGTGCTTTTGTAATTATTTGCTGAAAGATTTCATAAACCTTTTTTTCCCTCTCCCATAAGGGACATGGGATGAAAGCAAACTCTATGGAATTCTCAGAAATATTATCTAGAGACTTGATGAATAGTGAAAAGCGATGCTTTGTTGATTTGAGCCCAACTATAAAGAGCACCATGGAGCATTTGATGTCAGAGTAGAAAGAAAAATGGCAGCTCTTGATTTTTCAGATAGTAGCAGTCTATTTTTAAATTGTGCCAGCTATCATGGTGTTTTGGAGGGAATAAAACAAACACTTGAGAAAAAAAACATTTTCCTTGGGGTTTGTCTCACAAGACAGTCCCTGGGGAAAAATGTAACAGTAGTGCTTTACTTTTAAATGGGGGCATTGCCATGCTAATTTAGGTTGTACACGTTGTTCCCGAGCTGGGTTAGGCTCAGCCTATCAGATCAAAACATGTAAAAATTAGCCCCTCCTTCCCCTCTCTGAACCCCCCCCCCCCAAAAAAAACCTGCTCCTCCACTTTGGCGATATAAATGATCTGTACAAGGAATAGTCCTCATTAAAGCTACAATCCTGATGACTGCCGTTTTTGTTTAACCTATCGACACCCATGGTAATACTGATAACTACATTAGGGTTTGACCAATCTAAATCCCAGCGATCCATTCGAAATGAGACATGGGGCTCTGATTTCATGCTAGTGCAAGGCTGGTGACGATGCAAATGCAGGCCGATTGGCAACTTCCTGTTTGGCAGTTTTAGTCTGAAAAAGGAACCTGCCTGTGCTGAGATGTGTGGGATGGTGCAGCTGGGGGTGTGCGCTGTACAATTGTGGTATTCACTTTGGCCTGAAATTGTGACTCTACCAATGCTGTCTGAGACCAAGTCTAAGCGCAGACCCTGGTACAACTGTTTACCTGCAGCAGCGTAGACGCAAATGCACTTGAACATCTATCCAAGTGTTTTAATGGATGTTATGCCTATGCATTTCACCCCACCGAAATTAATCATAAAACCAATGTTAACAACCAACTGAATGCTTTGCTCTGACTAAGTTATTCAGAAAAAAAAACAAAAAAACAAGGGTTGATATGTGACTATTGAATTTGATATGAATTAAAGACAGTTTGCTCTCATCATGATGCATGGAAAACTTGGCTAACTGAATGTCTGCCTGTCCCAATAGGATGTATCCATGAGTAAAAACTGTCTATAGCATAGAGCCTGACATCTGGTCTGGACTCCTGCAGGTATGGGATCAATTTCACTATCAATCCTGTGAGTGGAAGGGCACAGGATTTTTTTTTTTTTTTACTTACTCACGAGATCAGGAGGACAGGATGGGAGTGAAAATCCCCTCCGTGTCAGCGAGGCTGTTGAATAACAATCTTCTTGTTTGCCACTTCAAATTAAGTATATCTTTATTGTCAAAATCTATAGGAATGGATTATGTAAGTGGACGAAGGTGAGGTACAGGGAAAAAAAATCACCGCTGCTGGATTTCATACATCCAGTTAACCAAAGAGGAATGCAGAGCTGTTTAATTGGCCTCCCCTGTCATCCATAACACAAATAACAAGATGATATGGACCATTTAAAGGTTATAAGAGGATTGGCAAAGTCGAAGCCCACCCCAACTCCACCTGCCTATAATGTATTTCTCATAATCCAAGTCGAGTCAAGTGAATTTTTTTTGTATAGCCCATTACCCTATCACAAATTACAAATTTGCCTCAGGAGGCTTTACAGCAATACCACACCCTGCCCCTTAGACCCTTGCATCTGTTAAGAAACAATTCCCTTAATAAACCCTTTAACGGGGAGAAAGCATAGGAAGAAACTTCAGGGAGAGCAACAGAGAACGGATCTCGCGTCACGCTGCACAGGGGTTTGTACTTGGATCACTGGCCACCAAATTACCAAAAATATATTGCACATGTCTATGTGTGTTAGTGCGTCACGCTTACATCTGCATTGTACCCAGTTTCACAAAAACGCATCCCATAGTTTCAAGGGCTGTTGTGTCAGCACAATACCCACCGCCAAACAAAAAAGTGTGGTTCAACCAAAGTTTAAGCAACTAATGTAGTATTTGCTTGTTAAGTTCCTCTATAAGCCATATCTGTTTGGTAACTACACAGATTCATTGGGGGCCCAGGCTACAACAACCTAGCCGGGGTAGGTTGTAGTAGCCTGGGCCCCCAATGAATCAACAACCTGTAGCCTGGGCCCCCGATGAATCTGCGAGCTCATGTTTTACATTTTCTCTGGCATATGCGTCTAGCCACCCTCCTGTTCAGACAGATTTGGCCCTGGCCCGGGCTGGTCCAATCACAACCGTTTATCTAGGGGCGGTTATTCTGCCTCTGTTAGGCGACAGCCGCATGGGTGCAAAACCATGAATAATGGGATGGCATCCAGCATTTTACCTTTGCCCCGTCCATAGGGTTTCATGGTTGTGACAGGAAGGATATCCGACATAAAATTTTGCCAAATCAGTATGCGGATTGGCAAGACCATACCGGATCGGTCGAGGCCCGAGTTAACAATGGCCGCCATTGGTGCTGTGCCCTCACATGGTACCGATGGAAACTAAACGTAGCACAAAAAGTAAGGAAATGTGTGTTTGGTAGATTATTTCTTTGTTGTAACAATGCTTCTTGGCAATAAATCTTATATCAGGCAGCTGATTGTCAGCACCTGGGGTAGCAGAAGCTCAAAACAAGAGTCAATAGCAACAGCAAAATAAGCTGTTTGGCACTGGCAGAGAAGATTTGGCACATTTTTCATTGGTGCAGCCCACATACTCAGCTCTGCTGCTCAACCCACAAATGCATGCTCCTTACAAATGTGGCACCATTTAAAAGGGAAATAAACAGGCTTTCCAACGGTATAAGATTTATTGCCAAGAAGCATTATTACAACAAAGAAATAATCTACCAAACACAAATTTCCTTACATTTTGTGCTGAGTGTATAAGATTCGCTGTGGCGACCCCTGAAAAACAGGGAACAAGCCGAACGAAGAAGAAGATTGGCTAATACTTGTTGGCTGGGTTGGTTAAGGTTAGGATGGGGTTTAGCCCATCAGAGGCAGAGTAGGGCGGGTCTTTCCGGAATGCGGTTGGGGGAAAATGATGGCGACGTGCAGAGGAGCCCCGTGGCTGCCGCTGATGTGGAATGGTCTGTTGAATCCGCTATCGCGCCAGTATTATTCGAACTGGACAGTAAATTTTCCTCTAAAAGAATACCAGACAATTGCACTTAAAGCTTTTGTTGATAAGAAAGATGTGTTTCTCGTACTTTAGACAGGATTTGGTAAAACTTTAAGCGCTACGTCACACAAGTCGTTGCTCAGATTGGTGTCCAGATGCAGTTTGGTCTGCGCCCGTTGATGACGCCCCTTGGAAATCGAAAATGAACTTAGAGGAAGGAGCCAGTAGCTTTGCGAGTTCGTCTGGTTCCCAGGCAAACAACAACCTGACTCCTTCATCTAACTCACTGGCCTGCCACTTTTCTTTTTCTTTTTCTTTTTTGCATTTGGCAGCTTGGTGAATATGTAAAACGCCATGCAATGTATCACTTTCCCGATTTAAAGCTCTGCCTAACAGTCATTATTAAACTAGATCAGCTATTGTTATGAAAACACTACAATTGGAAAGTATCAAAAAGGATACCGCTTGTTTGTAAAGCTTCAGGATTGTAGCTTTAGCAAGCCTCTGAATGTAATGTCACTGATTGAAGCCATGGCATCACTGTGTTGTAATGATGGGCAGTGGTGAGCCATATTAATCAATTATCTACAATTTTTCTTCAGCAGTCGGGAGCCGGAGCTGCTAATTTTGCATGCAGTTAGCTATTTATTACAAACATCTTCCCTTTTTTTATGTAAATGCGCTCGTACTTTGAATGAAAAAAAAAGCTTGGTTGACAGAGTAAGGTTATAATTGCTTTTTGGAGACCATTTAGCTTTGATTGTCCTTATTTTGTTTGTACAGCTGGCTATCACACAGATACCCCTACTATGTTATCTTCTTTTATGAGACAGACTCAATGATACTTTAGAGATGACCTCCAGGTTTGACAGCAGTGGACTCTGTCCACTAACCAATCATCCAGTTCTTTGTATGATGTTTGGTTCCAATTTTAATGCAAAGAAAGGATTAATAATTCTGAAAATATGCAAACATTCTCAGACACAAACTACGCTATTTGAGGTATAAGAGAGCTACTTTGTTATATTGCCTTAAAAACTTAGCAAAGACCATGAGAGTAAAGGGACCAGATAAGTTGAGCTGCAGTACTGCTTCAGGCTGACATTTTTTCATATTCAAGCAAAGCCTCATTTAACAATCTGACTACCCTCTGGTTTGTACAGTAAAGAGGTGGACATTTCACAAGTTGAGACACAGCCTGCAATTATACATTTTTCTACTTTTCTGCTCCAACAGCTCCATCACACATCTCTTTATTTGATGCCCTAACTAATTCTATTACATACTTGTCTGCTAACTTTTAGTGTTTTGTACTCTATTGAAAACAGACATGTGCCCCAAATTATATACACTACACCATAGAATATTCTTACTAAAGACAATAAATCACAATTTTACAGACTAAAATATGGTGAGAAGTGTGAATATGTTTTCATAGGTAAAATTGTCACACAACATACAGTGTCACAAGGCATCAGAGAAGCATCCAACAGTGTCTTACATGATGTGTTTATTTAACAACAGTGTCTTACTTTGTGCATTTGCCCTCCATGTCACTCTGCAGGTGTTGGCCTGGCCACAGTCACCATTTCCTTTGTGCTCTGCACTTACTATAACGTGCTAATGAGCTGGGCACTATACTACTTCTTCAACTCCTTTGGAGCACCTCTCCCCTGGCAGTCCTGCAACAACACCTGGAACATTATTGTCAACTGTTCCAGTGGATTACCTGGAAATGCCTCCAACCTGCAGTCAGCCAGCCAGCAGTTCTTTGAGTGAGATGTGGCCAGCATCGTTCTGTTTTTAATTATAGAAATATGTTTTTCTTGATATAATGGCTACAGCTAGGCAGTGTAGTTTTATTATAGTGGCTGGAGAGAGAAGCTCTAACTTAGATCACATGGTCGGTATCATAACAACTGGGTTTAGGGTGGTGGTGTTGTATCTGAGCTGTTTTTATTAAATCTTAGACTACAAAAAAGACAGTCTGTGTGTTTGTATTGTAATACATTTCATTATGCTTCTCCCAGTCACAGACTTCTGGAGAAAACTGGGGGCATCGAGGAACCTAGTGGCCTTCGCTTGGAACTCTTTGGCCTTCTCCTCATAGCCTGGGCCATTGTGTATTTGTGCATATTTAAAGGTGTCATATCTACTGGCAAGGTCAGAGCAACAGCTTTCCATAGCAATGTGTTCATGAGGATAATGCACACACAGGATCAGCCTCAGGGTTAATCACTCCATTATTGCACTGCCACTATCAGAGTTGTAAAAACCAGGTTCAGAAAGTAAATGTCCAAACCGTGTATTTGCTCCAACCATGTTACTAAACCAGCTGATTTCATTAGCTGGTTTTCCCTACCTAGTTGAGGAGTGGTGTTGACTAGAATCTGCCAGTGTAGTGCATGAGTGGAGCAAATACATGATTTGGACTTTTACTTTCTGGACCTGGTTTTTACACCTCTGCGTTATGTTATATTTTGTGTTTGTAAATTTTACTTGATGACACTTCTGAACTGTCTTTGCATAATTGCATATCAACAATAGCAGAGAGTTACTCTAAAAGTTTGACTTATTGGACAAGAAACAGGTAGTTAAGCTGACCCCCCCCCCCAAAAAAAACTTTCTGCATATAACAGCAAGCCTAAATGTTAACTACTCCTGAAATGTATGTTGCATATGGTTATGTGTGGCATTTTGTGAGTGGGCGTGTTCAGACGCTTGTCATTTACAACACTGTCCATAATCCACAAGACAGGCTTTAAAGAAAAACAAGAAACGCATGAGAGACTCAGCGTCTGCAAATGCTAATGTGAAACAGAGGGGACATAATAAAGGAATGCTACAACCTAGTTTTTGGCAAGCTTGCACCATTCAGTAAGCAATTTAATTTGATTTACAGTACTCTGCCAATCATACATTTTAGCCTGACTTAGATTATATGACTTTGTTGAGCCAATGTTGAGATTTTTCCTTGGGTGCAAATTACATTTATCCTGCACCAGTGTCGGTTAATATAGGCAACAGTACACCTTTCTTTAAGACTTTATGATGTGCATACCAAAGAATTATAACAAAAAAAGATAAACCGTTACCAAACATTTCCAGGAAACTCACTACGTAATTTTTGTTTTTTTCTTCGTTGGTGCCAAACAGGTCGTGTATTTCACAGCCATATTCCCCTACATCATTCTGTTTGCCCTGCTTATCAATACTGTGCAGCTGCCTGGAGCCAGGCGTGGCATCCTCTACTTCCTGACACCTGTCTGGAGTAAACTGTTTGAAGTTAAGGTGAGATTTAAAATGAGCAATCAAAACCTTTGTCTTTGATGTACGTCAACTTTACTGTGCAAATCTTGACCTTTACCGTGCTAAAAAAAATTACTGTTTTATTTTTTATTTCTGCAGCTAAGCAGGTAAAATTGCGTTCAAAAGGACTTGTGTATATTGAGTTAACTTTGCTTATTTAAATTTTGATTTATATCTGAGTTGACATCTCGTTAGCCTGTAGATTAAGACACTTGGTCAGCATTGCTAATCTAACTCCATGATGCATATATGTTGTCTGTAAACTATGTGTGAGTGAAGTCAAAAAGAGAAGTGATATAATGGGCATGGTGGTGCAGTAGTTAATGCTGTCGCCTCCCAGCAAGAAGGTCCTGGGTTCAAACCCTGGGGTTGTCCAACCTTGGGGGTCATCCTTTGTGTAGAGTTTGCATGTTCTCCCCTTGTCTGCGGTAGGTTTTTTTCCAGATGCTCCAGTTTCCTCCACCATCATAAAGACACTCCTGTCTGTGCCCTGACCAAGGCATGACAAGATGAACTGGAGTTGTTCCCCGGGCGCTGCACTAGCACTAGCGGCTGCCCACTGCTGCTAGCTGCACAGCTAGGATGGGTTAAATGCAAAGGACGAATTTCCTCACAGGGGATTAATAAAGTAGTAAAAAATAAATAATAATACTAAAAAAAAATTGTTTCTTCCTGGAGTGTCATGATGCATCAGTAAATTATTTTATCATCTGGATAACTAAGTAAAATTTCCAGTGCGAATGAGTAAAATCAATTCAATTTCTATCAAATTGTTAGTCAGCTAGAATAAATTATTCAGGCTAGATTTTGACCATTGGCAAGTCACCCCCTCTAGAGCTCAGCTTTTTATTATTTGAAGGAAAAGTAGTCAAAATCCTGCTCTGTACTGCACATATAAAACCCATTACTGGGTGCTAAAATACCTTTCCAACTACCTTCTCAAAGAAGGCTAGTTACACAGTCACATAATCAGATTAAAAGCATTATCAAATTAGGTTCAGAACCAGGACCAGTAAGTGCTTCTTTCATTGTCATGATCACAGGACTGGAATAAATTGCCATTGTATAATGTTTGAATCAGGGCATATAATCAAAAACCCAATATTAATCTTCCATTTTCACATGTATGCCTTATGTCAGTTTAAATCAGGTTTGGTTTTCATACTATACTCTCTCACTTGCTGTCAGATAAGTTGGCAGAATGACATGTACAGAATTCAGAGTGTGCTCAGGAATCTTGGCATCAGCGATCGGTGGAATAGATGTGCATTTGCGTACTGAATATTCACCCAAAATCCAACTCAAATTAACTGAACTGAACTAAACCAAACCAAACTCAACTCCAACTAAATTCAGTATTTGTACATACATGCTTTTCACCCTCTTCATATTCTCATAGGTATGGGTTAATGCTGCTGCACAGGTGTTCAATTCCATTGGAATAGGATTTGGCACCATGATCTCAATGGCAAGTTACAATAAATTCAACAACAACATCCTCAGGTAAAGATGCCATTTTTTTCTGTATAACATGGTACATTGCTCAGTAGTAGATTATCCTTGCGATCATTTGACTGTGAGTAATGATGACCACAGACATGGTTGCTATCCAAGGGCCAAGTTGCATTTCTGTGGCAATCAAGTTCACTGATTAATTTTAATAGCGATACACTACAAAACCAGGTGGTTGCATTATCATTTCTTATTTTTGTTAATGGGTGCTTCTTTGCTATGAGAAATTTCTTCTGAAATGTATTATCATCCTTTCAGAGACACTTGGATTGTATCCTTAACTAACTCGGCAACTAGTATCCTTGCTGGCTTTGTGATCTTCTCAGCTATTGGTTATATGGCTCATATCCATAACCTCCCTGTGGACAACATAGCAACAGATGGTAAGAGCTCCCTGACACAATGGAGCTGCTTTTTCTTTGTCCTGAATAAGTTAAACCAGTAAGAACAAGACACAGGATATTGTAATGGTTCTTGAAAACAAATAAGAACATGATTTGAGGTTTAATATGATGCATGAAAAACACAAATAGAAACAGAAACACAATTAGACAGGCATTTCGAGATACAGTTTGGTGTTTTGAAAGAGTTTACTTTTGCTTTTTCTGGCAATGGAGCCTTCCTCCTCTCAGAGAACAACCAGTCATGGTAGATACAAGACAAAGTTAGAAAGACTGCTTTGTTTCAGCAGCAGCGCAGTGCACTTTTCTCTTTTCAAGATACCATTTACTGTGAAATATTACCTTTTTTGCATGTTGCATGCGATACTTTGTTTTTTAGCCACAGACTAGCTGTAACGACCCAGTGAGACTGGGTAGGTTCTCTAACAACGGTCATATGAATCACCAGAATGTTGCCTTTTCTCACATTAAAATGAAATATGGTTATGTGGGCACAAAAGGTAAAACACAACATTATATTTTTATAGAAAAGCCTCAAAAACATTGGCAACTATTGCTAAATGAATGGGAATCATGGGGACACATTTCACATTATTATACTCCTCTGCATTTGTGTTTTTTCCCATTTGTTCCAGCATCCCTTTTGTACTCGCTATGATAGCGACAATTAAGATGAAATGTGTGACAGGCGAAACATTTAGATTAGGGATGCACAATGACGTCGGCACGTCATCAGTATTGGCTGATAAGGGCTTTAAAATAGAATATTGGCATCAGCCCAAAATGCCTATATGATAGGCTGATAAGATAATGCTTTAATTAGGCACACACGATATGAACTGTTGACCAGGCACGGACGTGGCACATCATGTAGGCAGGATGCATAGGCGCCGATTTTTGTCCATGGGTGCCCAAGTTAAATGAATACCGCCAAGGTGATGATTGTCACAAAATCACTTTTATTGCACTTGCTTACTTACCATGATGTAGGCTTACTAGGCTGATGTCATCTGTCAGACGTCGACACAAACACAATGAAATGTGACTCCTCTCTGCTACAAATTATAACAGGCTACACCACACCAGCACAAAGTCTTGTTTATTTATTCATTTATTTTTTGATCAACCTTCCCCGTGGGTGCTCAAACTTTTTGATGGGTGCTCAGTGGCCCAATGGTTAGCACTGTCGCCTCACAGCAAGAAGGTCCTGGGTTCGAACCCCGGGCTTGTTCAACCTTGGGGGTCATCCCAGGTCGTCTTCTGTGTGGAGTTTGCATATTATCCCCTTGTCTGCGGTGGGTTTTCTCCGGGTGCTCCGGTTTCCCCCACCATCAAAAAGACATGCATGTTAGGTTTAATATACTGCTCAAAAAAATAAAGGGAACACCTAAAAACACAATATAGACCTCGATGAATGAAATATTTCAGCTGAAAATCTTTATTTATTAGACAGAGGAATGTGTTTAGAGCAAAATAACCTAAGAATGATCAATGGAAATCAAAATCATTAGCCCATTAAGATCTGGATTCAGAATCATACTCAAAATCAAAGTGGAAAATGAGAACATAGGCTGATCCAACTTCTGTGGAAATTCTTCAAGACGATTCAAAATGAGGCTCAGTAGTGTGTGTGGCCTCCACGTGCCTGTATGCACTCCCTACAACGTCTGGGCATGCTCCTGATGAGACGACGGATGGTCTCCTGAGGGATCTCCTCCCAGACCTGGATCAGGGCATCGGTCAATTCCTGGACAGTCTGTGGTGCGACATCGCGTTGGCAGATGGTACGAGACATGATGTCCCAGAGGTGCTCGATTGGATTCGGGTCTGGGGAACGTGCAGGCAGGTCCATAGCATCAATGCCCTCGACATACAGGAACTGCTGACACACTCTGGCCACATGAGTACGAGCATTGTCATGCATGAGCAGGAACCCAGGGCCCACTGCACCAGCATATGGTCTGACAATGGGTCTGAGGATCTCATCCCGGTACCTAATGGCAGTCATGGTACCTCTGGCTAGCACGTAGAGGTCTGTGCGGCCCTCCAAGGATATGCCTCCCCAGACCATCACTGACCCACCGCCAAACCGGTCATGCTGGAGGATGTTGCAGGCAGCAGAACGTTCTCCACAGCGTCTCCAGACTCTCTCACGTCTGTCACATGTGTTCAGTGTGAACCTGCTCTCATCTGTGAAGAGCACAGGGCGCCAATGGCGAATCTGCCAACCAAGATGTTCTCTGGCAAAGGTCAATCGGGCTGCACGGTGTTGGGCTGTGAGCACAGGCCCCAATTGTGGACGTCAGGCCCTCATACCATCCTCATGCATTCTGTTTCTCACTGTTTGAGCAGAAACCTGCACATTAGTGGCCTGTTGAAGGTCGTTTTGTAGGGCTCCGGCAGAGCCCCTCCTGTTCCTCCTTGCACAAAGGACCAGATAGCGGTCCTGCTGCGGGGTTGTTGTCCTCCTGCGGCCCCCTCCACGTCTCCTGGTGTACTGGCCTGTCTCCTGGTACCTCCTCCATGCTCTGGACACTGTGCTGGGAGACACATCAAATCTTCTTGCCACAGCACGCATTGATGTGCCATCCTGGATGAGCTGCACTACCTGAGCAACTTCTGTAGGTTGCAGATACCGCCTCATGCCACCTCTAGTGGTGAGGGCACTAGCAAAATGAAAAACTAAGCAAAGATCGGCCAGAAAAGATGAGGACAGGCAAATGGTCTGTGGCCACCACCTGCAAATCCATTCCTTTTGTAGGGGTTGTCTTGCAAATTGTCTAATTTCCACCTGGTGGAAATTAGACAATTTACCAACAGGTGAAATTGATTCACAAATCAGTGTTGCTTCCTAACTGGACAGGTTGATATCTCAAAAGTGTGATTGACTTGGCGCTACATTGCATTGCTTATGTGTTCCCTTTATTTTTTTGAGCAGTGTACTCCTGTCTGTGCCCCTGACCAAGGCAATGGAAAGAAAAACTGGAGTTAGTCCCTGGGTGCTGCACAGCAGCTTCCCAGTCCTCCTAACTACACAGCTGGGATGGGTTAAATGCAGAGAAGAATTTCCCCACGGGGATTAATAAAGTATATCAAAATAAAAAAAATCATAAATTGAGCACTGGATTACCCACAGGATCAGCGCCTATGGCGGGGCGGAGTGGGTTTTTCTATCTGCTACACCGACTGTGTCTGTGTTGCATGTGGCAGCGTGCCAGCCGTAGCGTGCCAGCCGTGTTCTGTGAGGAAATTTCTGAGGAGATTTCAAGTTAGACTACTTTGGAAAATGGGTAAGTTAACTGGCAAATGCTTTAACTGGGGCGGCACGATTGTGCAGTGGTTAGCGCAGTCGCCTCACAGCAAGAAGGTCCTGGGTTCGAGCCCTGGGGTAGTCCAATCTTGGGGGTCATCCCAGGTCATCCTCTGTGTGGAGTTTGCATGTTCTCCCCATGTCTGCGTGAGTTTCCTCTGGCGGCTCCAGTTTCCTTCCAAAGACATGTAGGTCAGATGAATCAGCCGTACTAAATTGTCCCTAGGCATGAATGTGTGTGTGTGTGTGTGTGTGTGTGTGTGTGTGTGTGTGTGTGTGTGTGTATATGTCGGCCCTGTGTGATGGCCCGGTGGCTTGTCCAGGGTGTCGCCCTGCCTGCTGCCCAATGACTGCTGGAATAGGCTCCAGCATGCCCACGACCCTGAGAGCAGGATAAGCGGTTTGAATAATAATGGATGGATGGATGATGCTTTAACTGGTACTGAATTGATTAACTACACCATTTTAACTACAGGATCATGGCTACACATTGATTTGACTGATTTAGGATTTCAATGTACAATGAAAAAACAAAAACCACAAGGGGTGGGGGGTGCCCCTGGCACCCCAGTGGCTCACTTGGTAGAGCGCGTACCACATAAGGCTGAGTCCTTACCGCAGCGGCCTGGGCTCGAATCCAGCCCGGGCCCCTTGCTACATTTCATCCCCTGCCTTTCCTGTCTCTCTCTACTATCCAATAAAGGTGGAAAATGCCAAAAATAAAATCTTAAAAAACACAAGGTTGCGTTGCTGCATCACATTGCCTCTGGTACAACAAGGTATTTATTTTAAACATTTTTAACCAGATTGTATGTGTTTTTTACACATTTACACATCCAAAAAAGACATGCATGTTAGAGTTAATACCGAGGCATAGAAAGACGAACTGGAGTTGGTCCCTGGGTGCTGTACAGCGGCTGTCCACTGCTCCGAGCTACACAGCTAGGATTGGTTAAATGCAGAGCGTAATTTCCCCATGGGGATCAATAAAGTATGTCAAAATAAAAAATAAAAAATCCCCTGTCGGAGGACCGCTTAGTCATGCTTAGAGAAAAACAAATAGACCAGCCGTAGAGGTCAGCAGCATCGGTGCACGCTGCTTCCGTGGTCAGTGTGGCAGCTTCAGTTCTGTTCACCACAGAAGAGACTTGATGTTCTCTGCAATTAGGTGAAAAAAGATATGTGCATATATCTGTATCGGCATCCGCCAAAATGAGTTGGAAAATATCAGCATGTCGGCTATCGGCAAAAATGCAATATCATGCATCCCTAGAATAGATGACAAATTGTAAGACATTATTCACTTAATCATTAGCTGAGGGTGTAGTTAATTTGAATTCTTAAAAAACATCCTGGTTCCTTTCTGTCAATATTGTGAACATCTGGTTAAAAAAAAAAAGACAGAAATGTCTCTGACTATCTGGCTTCTCTGGGGTTAAGGGTGCTCATGCACCATGGTATTTATCAGGTATCAGCTATGTGAAAGTACGTCAAAGGAAAGCAGTGCTTCAGGGTTGTAACTCTGATGCCATTAAAGATAATTCAAGATATTTACATCAATTATTTTGACCTTGCACACACAATTTTTTTTAAAATTTGTGGGCTTGAGTTCATACAGGGATATGTAGACGAGTTCTGGTTAGTAACTGTTAGTGTTTCAACAAAATAGAGGTCATTCAAACGTAGAAACAAAGGCTCTGTTTGATTCTGAGTCAATTTTATTTGCCAAGTATGACTGTATACAGGAATTGTGACTTTGTGCATTACTCTCAATCACACACATGTACACACCAAGATAAGAGGAGAAATTAAGTGAAAACTAAGTATGAGGTTAGTATATTGTGGGAGTTCTGCACCACAGCACAGAGGCAGACACAGATGGCCAGTGAGGGCACAACGGCCCATTTATTAAAACCAATACTCGGGGTTAAAGACATGCTAAAAGACTTACAACAAACATTCATTAAAAGTCTTTTCGGTGGGGAGAGAGCTCTGCAGGCTCACCCCCACAGCCTTAAGCCCTCTCCATGGATCTGCTGTGTCTGAGTCAATTAGCCTAATTCAGGACAGCTGGTCCACACCCCACTCTGCCACATATATCAGAAATGAATACAATAATTATAAAGACATAAATCATGAGTATGTGTGCCAATTCAAGTATGGGCAACATTTGAGTTGTACAAGAATAAGGGTGTGCCATAAGTGGGCCATAATGAGACCTGTTACTGTGAGGCACGTGTGACGTGGTGCTGCCTCACAGTAACAGGGCAGTGTAAATGAGATGGAACAGATCCTGTTCAACAGAATCTGTCAGTTGTAGGTCGCTATTGCATATCAAACTGTAGCTGCGAACCGGATAGGAAACAGAAAATGTTGTACATAAAAACTGCACAAAAACCTATTACCTAGATTATGGCACAGTTAGTTGTTGCACTTGATAATGAGATCAAAGATGGCGCCGTACTATGGCGACTCACTACGAGCTCTTCTCACCTTGTTTGTTTTCATATTGTGTATATCATGTATGAATTCATGTGTACATAGTCTATGTAGGTCTGTAGTTTTTTTGGGTTTTTTTTGGGAGGGTGTGTCAATTGTGTCTTTGTGTTAAGGCAGAGAGAGCCAGGGCAGGAGAATTTCATGGTATTCTGATACACATGACAATAAAGTTGAACTTGAACTTGGTAGATACAAGAGTCTATAGTGTCCTAATGCATTGGGCGTGACTATGGCATAGGATGAACAATGGATGTAAACAAGATAGCAGACATAATTTATTTATAACAGTGCAGGCACTAGATGCCAGCAATAGACAGAGTTCAGTGTTACACAACACATTCCGTGAATCCCCTTCTAGGTTTTATATCTTGACTCTACAAATTTGTACTTTTGTGTTTCCTCTGCTTTACAGTTTTAGGGTAGAGTTATTCAATACCACTGAAACCAGAATGTAAAACCAGAGACATTAAGTTTGAAATGTATACTCCCCTTGGCTTAGGTTACTTGCTTATGTTTGAAAAAGTTAATCGGTATATTTTCACCAACATTGTCAGACCAGGTTTTGCAAGGACCATTTGCTGATGAGATTCCCTGGATTTATAATTAATATGGAAAAAGTGTCAGGTTTTCCATTTGCTTAATTTGCATGCTGTAGTTATCGTTCTTGGGCCAACATAACTCACAGTGTCATCTATTATTTAGTGACCGAATGTGTCTCCTCATCCCACCTCACATGTGTCTGTGTCCTTACACTCTTGAAAGTCTCTTGTCCGGCACCAGGTCAATCATCTTTCCTGGTCTTAGAGCTCCATTGAACAATATCTAACATTTAGTAAATGTATTCATGTTTTGCTGTAGTTTGTGATTAGGAATGGGCAACATTCTGCTTCTAACACTACTATGAATGTATGTCTTTTGCAGGCCCTGGTTTGGTGTTTGTTGTGTACCCTGAAATCTTCTCCACCATGCCTTTATCTCAGCTGTGGGCCCCCCTTTTCTTCCTCATGCTTCTCTGTCTGGGATTGGACAGCCAGGTATCTGTCGCTCACATGGCAAGAGAAAATTTGCAAGGGAATGATGAGAGTAAGCTGTAGGTGAGCGTCTCTTTTCCGAGCGGTGTGGGTGTATATCAGACAGGTTAACAGCGGTTTACATCGGCGGCTCTCTTGTTTTGAGACTTAAGCAGGTATTTGTGGCAACAGTGAAAAAATTGGGGAACTGTTCAGCTCTGTGGCTTTTTTTTGCAAGCTTGACAGTAAGCAACTGAAGTCATAGTTGCATAATTGGATCTCAGTGATCTACATTTAATAAATGAGACAATATTAGGTGAAGCTTAAATGATCCCAGTGGAAAAACTTAATCATTGTGGCAACAGAAGTAATTTGAGTCAAAAAAGAAAAGCGAAAATAAGAATTAAGCAGAAAAACGGGTGAGGTGATACAGTGAGCATTATTGCACCCAGTTGGTGTAACAATGCTTGAATCTTTTCAAATGATACCAACTAAAAGTCTTGATTGGGCTTTTCAAGTGCTTCTAACTTAAAGGAGTGTGGTGGCATCATGTAATAACACGTGTGCATGGCATGTAAACACAGCAGCAGAGCCGGCAGACATAAAACTGCTGGAGCACCACAATGACCAGAACAGGTTGTGCTAAGGGTGTTGAGGAAGCACTTTAACTGTTGTATTTTCATTAGTGTATACATCAAATCACACATGTACAGAACAAACATGTCCCAAAGTATGTGATACATGATAATATGTGCAGAAAAGTTGATAAAGTAGATTTGTTAAGGATCTCTGGAATCCCTCTGAACTATGTGAGACAAGACTCTCCATGTAGCGTAATATGAACACCCCCAAACAAACATGTGCGTGCATTCCAGAGTCAGGCTAGGATAGTCAGGAAGCAGTCTGAACATAATAACATAATGATGGAGGTTACTCCTTGAAACAAGTATCCCTGTGTTCTACAGTTTGCCATGGCTGAGGTGGCTGTCACATTCATTATGGATGGCTTTGGCCCTGTGGTTCTACGTTTCCTCAAGAGACAAGAGCTGCTGGTCCTGGCTGTTTGCACAGTTGCCTTTCTCCTTGGGATTCCACATATTACTAAGGTAAGTGATGACCAGCAGAGCCCAGTGGATGCCTGCTTGTTAGGATGCAGTGCATGAGTATGTTTGCCATTTCCCGGATTCCCACCACAAATGACTTTTGTAACCTTTTGTCATCTTGGTAATGTGATGCTTATTGGAAAGCTGAGCCCTTATCTCTCTCCCCAGGGGGGGATCTATGTGTTCCAGCTAATGGATCACTACACTGCGGTGGTCTCTCTCATGTTCCTGGCTTTCTTTGAAGTCCTAGCTGTCTGCTGGATTTTTGGTATAGTCCACGGGATGGGTTTTATTGCCACATCGATTATTATTACATATTAGTTATGATATTCTCAGTAGTTCTCTTTAAAAAAACATTAAAAAAAGAAACATTATTTTGTTATAGTACGCATCACTTAAAAGTCAAATTGTAGATATTTTGCTTGGGAACTCAGTTTTAAATGTCTGCACAAGCCAATGCACAGGTTTGCTTATCAGTTGTTGATGTTGACTAAAAAATACTTGTCTTTTCTCTTAAGGAGTACGTCGTATCTCGGTTATGATACTGAAGATGCTGGGAAAACCACCCAACCTATTCTTTCGCCTCTGCTGGCTTGTGTTCACCCCCCTGCTCGTGCTGGTGAGGGCATGCTTTGATAATCACTGTCTGCACTGTCAAAAGGATTATATACGTAAAGATCTGTTATGATCAGTAGAGGTGGACGCAAACACGGCCACAGACAATGGAATTAAGTAATGTAGAATGGGTTTCATTGTAGGAATAAAGGGGAGTGAGAATGGCAGGCAAGGCAGAAAGTAGAGAGGTGATGGCAGAGCTGGACTGTGCTAAATGGTGGATGGCAAAGCTGAGCTGAGAAGGAAAGACGGATGAGGAATTGAGCGTGGCTGGCAGAGGATAAGTGAGCAGGCGAGACAGGCAGGCAGGGGAACAGAAGATTAGTGATCCCAGAAGCACAAGGAGACACGATAAATACAGGTAATGCAACCAACACCAGGAATAACTCTGAATTTACAATGGCAGAGCGACCAAGAGTGAGAGATTTCCACAGTGGTTGAAACAACGATCTGTCAATGAGTGGATGGAAAACCAGAGTAGATATACTGTTGAGTTGATGGAAGGCAGGGTGGTTCAGGCTGGGTTGGTGAGATGAATGAGCTGCCAATAAGGAGGGAACCAGAGAGTGCCAGGGAAGGAAGCCATGCCCACACCACATACAGGGGCAGACGGGAAAACAGGAGACACAAGGAAAAAGGGAAACACATAGAAACACAAGGGAAACAACTGGAGACATGGCTGGGGCCGTGACAAGATCCAGTCTTTTTTTATTAGAATTTGCAAGTAATTATATTGTATGTGTAGGGCAAAACTGTATACAATGTTTGATTTACTGTGATGTCTTCATCGCCATGATGTTGCATCATGTGATTTTTGAGTGTAGATGTATTCTAGCATTTTGATATTTTAAAATGGATGGATACTTGATGTCTGGGGTCTGTTTTATAATGATGATGAATAATGATTCATAGTCTGGCTATACTGTGGCGAGTCGGCATGGAAGAATGAGTCAAGAGGCAGAGATCTCTTTTTAATGGCAGCTCCTGTGTCCCATACACCGCATGACCCCAGGAGTGCTCTTTTATTTACACACCGACCAGAACTACATCACGATGATTCCCCCCCGTGGTCACAACTGGCGACGTCAGTCTAAGTCACGGTCCTAAGGTGTCAGTCAGTGAATAAACAGTCCTTTATCCAGTCCGAGTCAAACCCCCAAACAACAACACATCCCAACCACACATTTGAACACACAAATTATAACAATTTCAAGCCGAACATTAACAGTCTGATGAGCCCCTGCACTCCCCCAATGCAGAGTTGCCGACAGTCAAAGTGACTGCCTCCTCCGGTCGCTACATAGCCCCTACCTGAGGGGTCAGTCATCCTTGATGACCCCATCACTCAATACATAGTCCCTCAAATGTCCAGGGTGCTGTCGCTGACGAACAGGCTGCCTGGGGCTCACAGAAAGCGCAACTGGGGGAGAGGCACACTGATCGGCACATGGGTTGCTATTGTCGCCCCCCTCCACAACAACAGGTGGAGCAAGGGGGCGATATGGGGAGAGTCTGTCCTGGTGCAGCACCACCATGCACACCTGGTACACCACCTCAGACAACCAGCCCACGACCTTGCTGGGCCCCTGTCGGTGAATGTGAAGCTTGGGGGAAATCCCCTTCTTGCAAATGGGACAATACACCCATACCATGTCCCTTTGCACAAAGGCCTGCCCAAAGCACCATGTGTCATAGGCCCTCTTCTGCCGCGCTCTGGAGCCGACCTGGGTGAGTTCAGGAGTTGCAGCAGTGCACGTGCAGCTCCACATCTCGTCAACAGCCAGGCCAGTAGAACTCCCCCTTGAGGCGGTGGAGGGTCTTGGTGGTCCCGTAGTGCCCTGCCCCCACCGAGCCCTGGACCACCTGAAGAACCTGGGAACGGAGCACATGGGGCACCAATAGCTGCTAGAGGGGGTTCCCCCATCCAGGCCCCAGTGCTGATACCTCTGTCTACTCGGGTTGCTGCACCATATCCAGGCAACCTCTAACCAGCGCCAGGGTCACATCTTCCCCCTGCTGCTGCCTCAGTTGCTGCGTGGTCAATGGGAACCACCTCTCCTTGTTACTGGCCGTCTGGACAGCTGCCACCGTTGGCATCATCTGTCCCCGTTTGTCTTGCTGCTGGCAGTAGTGGCACTCCAATGGCACACCGGGGCTCTGTGCCTGCTGAACGGCGGCTGCTCCATGACTGGCTCACCGGTCCCTGAGCCCGCTCCTCCCCTCGCCAGACTGGAGTGCCATGGTCTTTGTGCCAAGGGTGATGGTTGCCTCTGACATGTTATCATGGGCTCCCCAGCGGGTCAGCAGGTCCAGGCCGATGATGCACGAGTCTTGGATGTTGGTGAGCCAGACCTCGTGCACCAGCTCCTGGTCTCCAGCGCAGACCTGCAGTCAGTCAGTCAGTCAGTCAGTCAGTCAGTCAGTCAATCAATCAATCAATCAATCAATCAATCAATCAATCAATCAATCAAGTTGCATTTTATGACTCCTTCCCTCTCATGCCAGCCTTTTCCCCTGTCACCGTCATCTACTGGGTGTTGGTTGATGACCATGCCACCGGGAGTGGGCTGGTGGTGCCTGGGAGGATGCCAGGTCATACCAGAGAAACCGTAGACCCGTGTCTACTAGGGCCCCACAGGATCAACCGCCGAGTTTGCAGTGCAGATACAGTCCTTTGGTGTGACTTAGGTGGCCAACCAGCATACATTGGCCTTGAAGAGGGCTGGAAAATGGAGTGGCAGTCCCCTCACTAGGCCACACCGCTGTCGTTTCCCCGCCGGCTGGGTGACTGGCTTTTGGCACTGGTGCTAGGCAGTTGCGGGCTATGTGACCAGGCTCGTCACACCGGTAACAGCGGTTGGTCGGTGGGGGTGGACATCGCCTGGATGTTGGAGGCCATCAACAAGACTGCTGTGGTGGAAGCCGAACTTGGTAGACCTCTTCTACCTCTTCCTTTTCATCATAGTCTGCCAGCCTGACGTGTGGTCGGAGAGCCTTAAGCTGGGTAAGCCGTGTGGAGAGTACCACCTTGGCCCATTCAGCTTTGCAGAGAGCCTCGCTGAGGGATTGGGGCATGGCAAGGCAGACATGCTGGAGCAAACTCTCTGGCATGAGCCCCTGCAGGAAAGCATGGAGGGCCAGCTGCTCTTGGGTGGCTGCGTTGAACTGTGGTAAACCATGTTGGGCGTACAGCTGCACATCTGCGGTGAAGGTGCCCAGGTTCTCTCCCTCTTGGCAGCGGCAGCTGGCTAGCTGCTCAATGTCCAGCTCCAGTCTCTGGATCTCCCTCTCCATTCTTCAGCGAAATCCCACTTCTGACACCAGTATGGTGAGCCAGCGTGGAAGAATGAGTCGATAGGCAGAGATCGCTTTTTAATGGCAACTCTCCTGTCCCATACACCGCACAATCCCGGGAGTGCTCTTTTGTTAAACATCGAGCAGAACTACAACACAATGACCCCCCCCGCACGTGCCGAGGTCGCAACTGGCGACGTCAGTCTAAGCCACGGTCCTAAGGTCAGTCAGTCAGTAAACAGTCCTCTACCCAGTCCAAGTCAAACCCCCAAACAACAACACATCCCAACATTAACCAAACATTTGAACACATAAATTATAACAATTTCAACCTGAACATTAACAGTCCAATGACCCCCTGTGCTCCCCCAGTGCAGAGCCACCAACAGTCAGAGCGACCGCCTCCTCTGGTCGCTACAGTACCTTACAAAAGCGGCATTTGCTACAGTCTGCGCAGACTAAAATGATGTAAAAATAGATCTCAGTGGACATTTGGGGATCTCACCTGCAAAGCATATTGGTGTCTCATGAAATATGACTTGCAAAAATTGGAAATGTAGGCTTTTAGTACACACTGGTATGCCCAAACATGCCCAAAGGCAAAAGAATGCAGTCTCTCCATCCATGTCCGTATAGGCTCGCTGTACTTTGAGACTGTGTGAGCATCTTATGGTTTTTTTCATTTTCTCCACAGTCCATACTGGTCTCCAGTATCGTCCAGTACACTCCAGTTAGCTATGGGAATTATACGTACCCAGTGTGGGCTGACTTTGTTGGCTGGGGTATCTCTCTGGTCTCCGTTGTGTGGATCCCCCTAGGAGCCATTCAAGAAATCTGTAGCAACAAAGGCTCATTTCTTCAGGTAATTATGAAAACTGGGAAACCAAACACTTTACTGAGACAAATAGGCATGTAAAATGGATTTAAACTCAGTATTGTTCATTTTTACTTAAGATGGCTTGCCATACTTTAACATGAAGGCCCGAGACAGGGTCTTTTTATTTGTGGGGGGTTTTTTTTCCATCACAAATTTTTATCTTCTTTGACCCCAGAGACTCCAAACTGCACTGATTCCCAAAATAAAATTTGATGCCAAGGATCATCTGCCAGAGGAACAGAAAACCAATTACCCAGAGTCTCAAGCTTTGTTTACCTCACCGGCATGATGAGGAACATGACCATGTATGTTTGTATGTATGGAAAGTTGCAATATAAACTCCAAATGATGTTACAGGCGATATACATCTAGCATGATATGCAGTAAAGAGAGCACTGTTCAATCATGTATATAGTTTTATTATTTACATTAAAATGTTGTAGGACTCAAGGTGCCACCATAAACAATAGAAATTTGTACTGTTTGTCCCCTTTGACATAACTTGCTTAACAAAGCTACATGGAGTTACAAAAATGTGTCTTGACAACTTGACAGCTATGAACCAAGATAAACTTATAATCTGCATTTACTACAATCCTTCACTGCGTACAAGGAATTACAGTACAAGAAATGTGATATGTCTCTTCAGGTTGAGCCTTGTATGATTATTTTCTTGAGATTTTTAGTTGTCCCTTTGATCCACTGCCACTAAACTGAATTGGACTAATAAGGGCAGATAATAAGATCCACTGCCAATAAGCTGAATTGGACTAATAAGGGCAGATAATAAGTCTAAATCGACTCATCTGGGTGGAAATTTCCATTCTGGTAATTTTCTGAATTTAGCGAGCCGCGGCTTGTTTCAACACTAACTGTATCTGTCTGCTGCTAACTTAGGCAGAGAAGCAGACAGCCTCTTACTTACCCACACAAAAGCAGGAAATGATCTACTCAAACCTGCGCTTTAACCGTGACACGTTTCTGCACTATTTATTGATCAAGTTTTCCAAAACAAACACTATTATCTCTGTGAGAGCGGGAGATAGGGATACAGTTAAAGAAATTATGATGTCTGTGCAGTAGGCCTTTATCGTTGCGTATCGTGTCATAATTGTATCGTATCAGATATTTTCTCTGACAGATTAGTCATTCGGGTCAGGACAGTAATTGCTACAATAAGATGTCGGTCTTTGGTCTGAATGCTCGCTCTGTCGGGTGTGGGCGCGATTACATCATATCCTGTGTGCTGGTGAATGAGTGTCGCTTCTGTCACATGTAAATGAGACAGGTACCACCTGTGTTGAAAGTTTGTGTCTGAGGAGGCTTATCTCGTGGCCTTCGCAAGGGCATCGGTTTCTAGCTTTGAGGAAGTTGATGTGCACAAGACATAAACTCATATGCCTCTTAACCAATGCTGAGCCTGCCACGTCAAGAGCTTTTTGCTAAATTCACTGTTAGTATTGTGAAATTGCATGTGGTATGTGAGAAAACCAGCCGAATGGAAAATGGCCAGGGTTCAGATAATACTGACACCAAACGTAGGGACATCCAAATTCCTAATTTAATTACCGAAAAGCTAAAACAACATGTCTACTTGAGTTTTATCATTTGACATACGCTGGTACATTTTATTATTATTATTATTATTTTGCCTCTCCTTGACTTTCTAGGGTTGCTTATTAAATGAATGACGGGCAACACTTGCAGTGCCTTTTGTTTAAGTACAGTAAGCTTGCACTGAAATAGAAACGTGCATTTAATTTCAAGAAACATTTTACAATTAACAAGTTAAAGGTATGTTGATATTTCGTGGTGGAGTTCCCTGTTTTGGAGTGACGTGTCTTTTTCAACATACTACCAGTCTTACAGATTGTATTATTTGTACTTGATAGGTTACATGGTCCCTTGTTGACCGAACATTTTTTATTATAAATGTGGGCTCTTATGCAATCCAGTCTACATGTGTAATATAAAAAGGCACTGTTTCCCCACAATAAACTACAATAAGACTCTGTGAAGGTCCAGGGAAGATGAGGTTTTCTGCTGACAGTAGTTGTATGTTTTGGAATCGACCCTAAGTGCCCTACATGAAAAAAAATCTTATTTAAAATCTTATTTAATCAGACAACCAAAACACTGTACAATCTTAAGGTTTTGATATGCTGCACTTTCTTTCTTGCTTTCTTTTTTAAAGCTTCTCAATTGTTTGAATGTCTGAAGATTATTTAGAAACAGTATATTGGGTCACTGTTGGCAATGTGAAATTTATTGTAAATTTTAAATCCAGGGCTATTAATATGAGTATTCTTGCATTGTTTTATGTTTGTTGATAAATCCTGCAATGTTTTGTCAGAGGGTGAATACATCTTGGGACATCTGTGGAAGTAAACCATAATGGAAAACATTCACTTGTGAGATATTTATGCATATTTATTCTCAGCCACTGTGTAATTTTTCAGGTTACTGAACAGCAATTCTTATTATCACAGTAAACAGTGGTGTGTCCTCACATTTACACATTTATATTAATTGGATCAGCCGGTCGGTCTTGACTAGATGCAACAAGTATTAAACGACGAGAAACACACCAAATGGTTTGATAATGGCAATATCAGTTGTTCTTAAATCCTGTACCTAGTTTTCCCTACTGTTTTAGTTCTTTTGCATTTTCTGAGCTGTTTGATTCTGAAATGTTTTCAAAAACAAAAAACCCAACTATTGTGATGTTTTGTTTTTGTTCTTAGTTTTTCTCTCAATAAACACTTTGGTTAATCCCGCCTGGTTCTGATTTAAGTGTTGACAGAGACCAGCAGGTGGCAGTGCTGACCGCAGGTTGACTCGGCAACCACGTCCAGCTCCTCCTCACCCACCACCGGCACATCGGAACGCCCACTTTCAACCGCAACTCGTGTTGTGGGTTGCTCGTTCAATGGAGTTTACAGCAGTACTCACACAATATCCAGAATATAGCCCCACGTGTCTCCAGTATACTCCAACTTGTTCTCTTTATACAATATCCAGAATCAGTGACGTGCGGTGAGGTCAGTGGCTGGGTAAGCAGTGGGCATTCACAAATCCAAATTACACCCTTTTGCGCTCTCTAATGTTTTATAACAATCTGATCCTTCTTTATTCTTCCAGCTGCCACAGAATACTAGAAGATTGTGCCTCCCCGGCTGAACTACATCCCAAATGAAAACCTAAAACAAAAATATTGTCAAAGTGTATATGAAGTACTTTTTTCTTGTTTTATACGGTTTTTGATAGCTGTGAAATGACTGAGTAACACCATTGCCCATCCTTAGAGCTCCCAAACCATTGTGGATTTAATTGTGGTTACTACAAACAGCAGTTATGAGATACTATTTGTAAATATTGTTGAAAAATTGCCCGAAAAGAAGACCGGAGATTTTGGCAGACATACCGCAATACAACAGATAGCTGCGCTTTGTTGGTCGTGTCAATGGTCTCACCGACTTCTACGGCCACGAAAGGGGCGGCATTTACCTCATCGTTGAATGTTCTGTCGGAAGAGCGTCACTTACTGCTAAGATCAGGTCGTTTTGAATACAGTTCAATGTTCCGGAAAACACTGAGCAAGCTTTTAAGATACGTCGCCAACCGATGAGGTTTGAGAGCTCCGCATAGTTTCCCCGTTTTGATGAGCCGGTGCTTTCCTTGTTTCCCCATAAGGCTAATTCCTGTTTCCCTAAGCAGCACGTACCATGTCCTTCAGAATCTCGCGATTTCCCCTCACCTGCGCGTTGTGCGCGGAGACTTGCTGTTCGTTAGCCTCGTTTAAAGCTAGTTTGATCGGAGTGCAGTTTCCAAAAAGTTTTCAATGCTGTTTGATGTTAAATGTGTGAACTGGACCGCTCCTGCTTGACTAGCGCTGCATGCAGGTTGTTCGGGTCACAGTAGCCGGCACCTACCCATTGGGCCGCTCGCTGGAAAACAGCAAACGAGGGAAGCAGAATAGTCTCCTGGTGGCAGCATCGAAGCCGTATAGCCACTCTTTCCTTATGTACCACCCTGGCTGAAATGATCGGATGAGTTTATGGCCTTTACTCTGGTCGAAGTCAGGGCCTCCACTTGCTTGATTTTTGCTGGTAATCCAGTTTTATTAAAACTCTGAAGATGGTCGATGTGGTGGCCAATGATACAGAGAAATTGCACAAAAAAAAGTCAATGAGACGAGGATCCTTCAAAATAAGACTTTTATTGACGTATCAACAAAGTCTGAGTCAGGTCTGCAGAGTGACTGAAAATCAGACAACAGCCTCCCTGTCTTTATACCATTTACAAATCTAGTGAACAACCTACTTGTGTCAGTCAATGTCCTGCTGTTAATCAGGGTCCTTGCTGATCAGGACATGTTGGCGGAGCAGGAGCCTCTCTATTGATGCAAGGATGACGTTAGGGTGTCTTCAATCATTGCCCTTTGACAGTTTAATGGTTGTCTTGATATGCTGCTACTACTGTTTTCTGCGTATTAATGGTTACGCTTACATGATGGAATGTCACTTATCATACTTTTGGGCATAAACAAGTTTATCTTCTACTGACGTTATGTCCTCGTTATATGGCCTTGTGCTACTTGCCACACTTGTTTGTCACTCTAGTCACATGAAATGACGGATACCCACATGTGCCCTTATGTACTACCATATCGACATTACTGATTTCGCTCTGAAGTGTAGCTAAGCTGCTCAAATTCAAATGAGTTAGCTTGCTTTATTGATAGCACAAATATCTATGACATTGTAGCAATTTAGCACCTAGATGGCTCTGATTGGCTCATACTCGCGCCATAAGCAGTGCCTTTCCTCGTCCGTTGATTTCGCCTTAAGCTGCGTAATACGCATGTGCAAACTTCGAAATTCACAACGGTAAAGGCAATCCTGAAAAAAGCAGAGCCTACCCTTCCCGTTGAAAAAGTAGGCAAGCTTGTGTGCTATACGGCGTTGTGCTCTTAGAAGTTTAAGGACTTAAGAAGGACAAGGACAAAAAATATCATTAAAAATACGGTATAACACAGCACACTAGAGTGAGATTTTGATATGTTGTTATGAATCTGTTGTATGGTTATTTTGATTAAATTATCACAGGGTAGGCACTGCCCACACTGCCTACCCTGACTGCATGTGTGTCCAGAATACACCCCTAGTGTTTATAAAACACGAACACACACCATAATCCATGATCTCTGTCTGTTTGTCTATCTATCGAGCTGTCTGTCCATCTGTCTGTCTGTCTATCTAGCTGTCTGTCCATGTGTCTGTCTGTCTGTCTATCTAGCTCTCTGTCTGTCCATTTATCCATCCATTGGTCTGTCTGTCTGTAAACTATATGCTTTATGATAGGTAGGTGGGTGGGTTGTTAAGTAGGAAGACAGGATAGATAGATAGATAGATAGATTAGATAGATAGATAGATAGATAGATAGATAGATAGATAGATAGATAGATAGATAGATAGATAGATAGATAGATAGATAGATAGTCAGTCACTGAATGCAATACCCAGAATGGGGACTCTAATCAATATTCTCCCCATGGCAGAATGTATCATGGGTACTAAATTACCACTGAAAGCGTTGTCAGATCAATAGCCATAGACTTCACAGCCCAGTGGGCAGTAAATTATTGGCCAGGCGGAGCATAACCCCATTTGTTACTTTTTGCCTGAATGGGCAATGAAGGTAGAGATAGGTCACTGTCTAACATGTGTTATATGGGTTGTGAACACATATCTGGGTTAGCGAAAGACAACGAGGTGCTTAAGCCTCACACTGAAACTGATCTGACATGGGGGAGGTCAGATCTCAGTTTCAGTGTGTCACAATCACTCAGTATGGATGGAGGTGAGATGATGCAGTGGAGCTTCTTCTTCACATGGTGCAAAGCTTGTGTGTTCAGTGAAAGATGACATCTGCAGTGAGTGACAGGACAATTCAGATTCTATTTATAGATCGTCCTGTTTTACCATGTGTGCACCTGTACTTCTACATTTGACTGATTGAGATTCACAACTACCTTATCATCGCACATGGGGAAACTGGTTTGGTCCAGTGCTCCATACATAAAGACATAAAACACCATAAAGTCCACAAGAAAAACAACAGAATGCACAATGAAACCACAACACAATCATGATAAAATACATTTGATCCCATTGAGACAGAATAAAACAATAAAGTCTAATAAGTTTCTGCTTGTTTTGAGGTTGTTTTGGGTTTTTTTCCCCCAAAATAAACAGATACAGAACTGCTCTCGCAGGTGGAATATATATGTATCCCTTCCAATCAAACATGAAGTGTATGAGTCTTTGTTCAGTAAAGCAGATTGAATTGCTAGATAATTCAGGGCCAACAATCATAACCATGTGTGTAGTTGCACTGATGGCCTAGTAGAAGTTTAAATGTGTTAAGGTTTGTGTTGAGGCACTGAAGTTTAATGGCACTGGTCAAATGTAAGGCTGCTCAGGGCTCTCCGAGTCAAGAGGACAGGATGGATGACTGTGGCCTCCCACAGCTCAGTGTTTACAAAACAATAATTGCCGTCAGCAATGTAGAAATAAATCATCTCTTTTCTCAGCCTTCTCTGTGAAGAACACAAAATGTGGTCTCTGTTGTTATCTGACAGAAAGGATAGACTAGCACCGTAAATATGATTTTAATGATAAAGCCCACAGTCCCATTTTCATGCCGAATGAATAAAACCCACTAAATGTGTTTTGATTCCTTTTTAACGATCAGCTTCAAATATTTACAGTGAAAAATCACAGAACACGTCTTCCACTTCTTGGTCCTGGGTATAATTGATCATGGGGCCTGAACAACACACAACCTGTAATTGTACACACATCAATACAACATTTTGAAGTTATGAGAACTCTTCCTTTTGGCAGGTGGATTGAATTATTAGAATGTGTTTAGTTTGACTTTTTCTCATTTGTGTGTGTGTGTGTGTGTGTGTGTGTGTGTGTGTGTGTGTGTGTGTGTGTATATATATATATATATATATATATATATATATATATATATATATATATAGCGTTTTTTTTCAGAAACCGTCAATGGTGTTGTTATAAGTGCTCAACGAATGAGGAGCGGACTATCAATACAGCTACAGGAAAAACAAGTTTTAATAATAGCAGTACAGGCCTGTTTCGTGCGTCACGCACTCATCAGCTGCTAATGTTGAGTGCGCAATGCATGAAACAGGCCTGTACTGCTATGTATTAAAACTTTTTTTACTGCATCTGTATTGATATATATAGTTGTATAGTTATATATAGTTATATATATATATATATATATATATATATATATATATATATATATATATATAACTTTGTTAAAAGAAACACTCAACGGTAGGGATAGCGCTCAACAAATAAGGAGCAAAATAATCCAGTTAGTCAAGTAAATTTTCTATGAGAGTACAAGCCTGTTTCATGCTATAAGCAATCATCAGCATACAAAAACAAAAATTTAATGCTATAAGCTGATGATTGCTTATAGCATGAAACAGGCTTGTGCTCTCATAGAAAATTAACTTGACTAACTGGATTATATATATATATATATATATATATATATATATATATATATATATATATATATATATATATATATATATATATATACATGCATGCATGCATGCATGTATGTATGTATGTATGTATGTATGTATGTATTGAAAAAAAATGTGTATTCATAGAAATTAACTCTGGTCTCTATTTTCTATCATGAAGAACAGTAGCTACCTAATTATCGAGAATGGACATTTAATTCTCTCCTTGCTACAAAAGCCACATTTTCCAAGAGGTAAGACCATACACTGCAAGAAACACATAGGGAAACCAAAATCTTTTTGATGTTCCATCCAATTAAACTCTCAAAGAGCAAAGAAAACAGTGGCTGGTGGCGAGAGTCTTCCTGAAGGGGATTTATTAAGCAGCCGTGACAGCTGAGCTGCATTCACTCTATATGAATATTCTGGTCTGATGGACAAAGTAGTACTGAGGACTTGAGATGGTGGAGCGGGGCCAGTTCTCACTACTGTTTGGAAGACAGGCAACTGTACATGACTTTGAGCTTTCCCTTGTGGAGCTCGCGATCACACTCTTTTGAATTGGTGAATTTGAATAAAGGTCCATCTGATGCCAGGAACATTACCGTGGATGCAGTGATCAGAGGGACAAAGTGATGATGGCCCCCGCTCACCTGGATATGGTGAGATGTTCCATGGACACTACTGACAGGAGGTCATTAGGGAATGATCCCAACCATGCTATTGACACTATGACTTGTAACCTGTTGGCATTTTCCAATATGTTGCTAATAATATCCATGATATTATTAAGTATACATGCATATTCTGTCATGTCCACCTACTTCATGTATATAAATACACATGTATTCCTGCATCTTTGCACCCTGCACCATTGCACTATTGCCTTCCTGTTTCACCTGTATATAGTCATTCCTTGTACATATTCCTGAAGCTTGTGGTACATTGAGAACCACTAAACCGGAGTCAAATTCTGTGTATGTGTAAACATACATGGCCAAATAAAGATGATTCTGATGTCATTACTCGGGCAAGGATGCGATATCAGCTAGAACCAAATATCACCTCTATCTATCCTCTATCGTTCATGAGCAAAACAATTCCACACAGCAGTCATTTACCTGACCTTAACCTCAGGTAACCTCAACCTCTGCATCGTGAAACATGCTGCTTGCCTCCGACAACTTGTGCTGTTCTTAAAGCTCCATCCTTCCTCCCTTTTTGTCATTCTTACACAAATATTTTCTTTCTTTAAAATGTAATGTGCAGTGTCATCATAGGAGAATTTTTTCTTTTTTTTCGGAATCATATTTTAGCAGCATTTTTACATAACTATCTTTAGTTAGATAATTTTACAAAGTGATCCATCTTTTCTGCATTTTACAGAGCGATTATAGAACACAAAAATAGAACATGGGGTGTTTTTCCATTTGAGATCAAAGAAAAAAAGAAAGAAAAAGCACAAAAACCATACTTACATAAACAAATTTAAACAATTTTTAAAAAATTTGAGTGTGTGTGTGTGCGCGCGCGTGTGTGCGTGCTTACCATATATTATTACTGTGATGAATGAGCGCCTTGGAAATGCAATAAAACCCTGGCACCTGGTCAAGAAAAGATTATTAGAGTCTATTAGAGTCTAGTCTAGGCTGTACTGTTTGCTGCATTACGTCTCCTGTGTGGAAAAAGATGGGGAAAAAAGCGGATAGTGATGAGACATGATATGAATCTTTTTGAAGGAAAAACATTTTGGTCTTCAGCATGTGCTTTGCTCGACACTCCCATGTTAAGGTTAGAGTGGCAATCCACAAATTGTCAAATTATTCAAATTATATTCAAATGTGAATTTATTTCCAACCCAGAACAGAATCTCACACATCGTCTACACCTCTTTTTAAAAGAGTCCCCTATGTTCATCTGTTACAAATCGATGGGCGTTGTACATATAACTTCCTCGTATGTTTGTGTGTGTGTGTGTGTGTGTGTGTGTGTGTGTGTGTGTGTGTGTGTGTGTGTGTGTGTGTGTACACACACAGAGGTGGATATCGAGTTTGTTGTGAATGAAAATCAGATTGATTGAGAATGAAATGTTATTGTTAATGGAGCACAGCAAACTGCATCCACTGGCTTGGGACAGATTTGTAAGTATAGCCGCTGGACTAAAGCTCCATGTCTTCAGTGGTGCATCGTTGTTGCTCCCACATGCAGACTCAAATACATGTGACGGTTCGAACATTTCTTCCATTTTAATACTCGCATCTGTCCCCGTATTCACTGGGCAAAACCTGACCCGCATTACAAGAGACAAACTTGATAGCAATTCCCTGATGTATGCAGACATTCTTCATCTTCTGGATATTTTGATTTATTTGCTGAGTTTCGGGGTAAAAAAGCAAATTTTCATCTGTGTCTTAGTTTTGCAAACTCGGGGGTAAATGTGAACGCATAGCACACTAGCACAAACTCTGTCTTCTCTCTATTACCACCACTGCACACAAAGCTCTGCAGGGATTTATTCTGCAGTCTGCTGTCACGTGGTTTGTTTAATGTGCACTTTGCTGCTGATAGAGTCGCTGCATCCGGGCGTTGTGTGTAAAGGCAGCCACCAGTGGAGAACAGAGATGTTACCATGCAGTTCAGAAACCAACTGAAACAAAGGCTCTCTGGCCACCGGAGGTTTGCATATGCTAAATAGAGGACGAAGGATCAAGCTGCTGGCAGCTTGATCCCATGAGGTTTGGTATTCATTGAAACTGTATCATATGCACAGCTCATATTGATAAGACTACCATCATATTCTCCATATTTCATGTACACCGCTTTTTAATCCACTCTGTCTGAGTAAGCATATTTGTTTATTTGTTTTCAATTTCAACCTATTAAAATGCTAATGAGTAAACCATGCCAGCCATTCATATGCAGATAACAGTGTGCTTTTAAGACCTGGATTCTACAGTAAGGCCCCACTGCACCGTCTCCCGTGTTTAATGAGGACTTTTGGTGCTTGTTTTTATGTTTTCAGGTTGTTTGGGATGTGTATATATAACAAGTGTCCTTAAATTGACCCCACCCCCCTCTGGGTAATGATGGCACAGCTCGCAGCATCAGCTGGCCTTTCTCTGAAATATGAATGTTTCCATGTCCTTATGGTCAAGAATCAATAAAGATCGGTTTACTTCAAAGCCATTTATTTTCATTATCCAGTGTTACTGTGAACTCTCATGGCGGATCCCGTACATGTTAGACATGCAGACTAAGTGGTGCATCTTTAAGATGTCATTGTAGGATATCACTGCGACTCACTGGTGGAAGCAAGTTATGACGGGCCCGGGTGCAGGAATCGATCACGGCCCATGATCAAAATCAAATTGGTCAAATGCTAATGTAAATTGAACTACTCACCCCCCCCCCATTTTCCCCCTCCCCAATTGTATCCAGCCAATTACCCCACTCTTCTGAGCCATCCCGGTCGCTGCTCCACCCCCCTCTGCCAATCTGGGGAGGGCTGCAGACTACCACTTGTCTCCTCCCAAACATGTGGCGTTGCCAGCTGCTTTTTTTCACCTGACAGTGAGGAGTTTCACCAGGGGGACGTAGCGCGTGGGAGGATCACGCTATTCCCCCCCTGAACAGACGCCCCGACCGACCAGAGGGGGTGCTAGTGCAGCGACCAGAACACATACCCACACCCGGCTTCCCACCCACAGACACGGCCAATGGTGTCTGTAGGGATGCCCCGCCAAGCCGGAGGTAACGCAGGGATTCGAACCGGAGATCGCCGTGTTAGTAGGCGACGGAATATGCTACCCGGACGCCCCCGAATTACTCACTTATTTGACTAACTGGCTGAAAGTCTGACCTGATCGCAGGACTAGCAGTAGCGTCCTGAATGCAGGCACGTAGCCAGGTAGGTGGTTTTCGTGTCTGAACCCCCCCCCCCCGAAACCCCACGGCCCGTCTGAAATGGCACCAATAATTATTTAGTTATCGTTTTGATTATTTGTCACCGCCCCTCTAGCCTACTCATACACTGCATCTATCGTGACTGACAGGCGTTAAACCTGTCAGTTAATTTGTTTCCAAACATGATGTATCTTATTGGTCTGTTTCGTAAAACAAATAAAATCACACACTTTTGATTGGCTCAGGGGTCTGACGAGTCAGCTAAGCAACCTGCCACTGGTTATGCTAGCTAAATGGTCGATCTATAGTTTGCTTTTCAAAAGCAATGGAGCCGCCGAAAGCTACCTGTAAATCAGGCAAGAGCAGTAAAGTTAATATTCGTAAAATCAGTGATTTTTTTGTTTCAACGTGTCCCGACTCAAAAAAGAAAAACAAGAACATTACAGATGATCTGGTCACTAACGTTACTGATTTTCCGGAGCAAGTGTTAGCAGACCCGCCGTCCTCCTCCTCGGAGACGGAGCTAGAGTTAGCAGACCCGCCGTCCTCTACCTCGGAAACGTTTTCACACGACTTTGTGGATTATATTGGTGGGAAAATATCAGACGAACAGAGAAGAGAAATATACTCACTGGACTGGACGGCCAATATCGGACAAACATTCCCTACAAAACTAGGAGGTAAACTACGTTTCCAACGTCATTGGATTGACCAGTTTAGCTGGCTAGGATACTCAACAAGGTCCGGCGGTTGTTTCTGTAAGCACTGTGTTGCGTTTGCAGTCGAGCATGTGGGCAAGGGAGGGCACAGAAAAGCTGGCAATGTGGAGTTAGAAAACAACGAGACAGGAGACGTGAGAGTAGACGTAGTCGAGGTAGTTTACTAGCTCCAACTTTACATGTCATATATTCGACAACGACACTGAACTCTCTGGACCGGAAGCGGAAGTGCATTCTCTCTTAGGTGAATGTCTCTAGTTATATAGATGTGGGTCACCACACAGGCCCCCCCAGAATTCACCTACACAAAACAATGCAAAACAGCAAAAGCGCAACTCATGAACATAAAAATAGACTCTACAACAGAACAGTCAATGACATAGTGCAAAGTCACGGGGAAAACAAGTGACGAGTCGGGGGGTGGACCCTGCGGCCATAACGGCTGCGCTTCACAGGAGGGGAAACAGATGGGGCCGAAACCCGGGCCATAGGCGGGGCCGAAGCAGGAACAGAGGCAGGTGCCGGGGCCGACCTAGGAGGGCGTCCCCGCCGCGGGGGTAGGGCCAATTGCATTGGCTCCCCAATGTCCAAGTGAGCAGGCTTGAGACGGTCTATAGCGACCCGCTCCGGCCTGCCCCCCATGTCCACCACAAAGTTCTTATCCCCCGCCTCCAGGACGTGGAAGGGCCCGTCGTATGGGGGCTGCAGCGGGGACTGACGGCTGTCGTGCCTAATGAAGACGTACCTCGCCGATGGCAGATCCTTGGGGACGTAGGACCGGGGGAGGCAGTGTTGAGACATCGGAACGGGAGCGAAGGCACCGGCAGCGCTCCGGGACGCACTGAGGTGAGAGGCGGCCGACCAGGGAGTCGTAGCATCCGGAAGAAACTCCCCCGGAACTCGCAAGGGCTGGCCATACACCAGCTCAGCGGAGGAGGTCTGGAGGTCTTCCTTCGGGGCCGAACGCAGGCCGAGCATGACCCATGGGAGCCGGTCCATCCAGTCGCAGCCAGTGAGGCTTGCCCGCAGAGCGGCTTTCATGTCCCGATGGAACCGCTCACAAAGTCCGTTGCTCTGCGGGTTGTACGCCGTAGTGCGGTGGATCTTCATCCCCAGGTGCTCAGCGACCGCCGTCCAGAGCTCCGAGGTAAACTGGGAGCCCCGGTCGCTCGTGATGTCACCCGGTGTGCCGAAACGGGCCACCCAGCAGCCGATGAACGCCCGTGCTACCTCTGCTGCCGTCGTGGAGGACAAGGGAATAGCCTCTGGCCACCTGGTGGCCCTGTCCACAATAGTGAGGAGGAACGTATAACCACGGGAGGGGGGCAGGGGACCCACCAGGTCAACATTGACGTGGTCAAACCGCCTCTCTGGAACCACAAACGGCGCCAAAGGGGCCTTGGTATGGCGGTGCACCTTGGCGCGTTGGCACGCCACACAAGAGCTGGCCCAGGCTCTAACATCCTTACGGAGCCCAGGCCAAACAAACTTGACGCTCACCAATTTGGTCGAGGCCTTCACTCCCGGGTGGGAAAGGCCGTGGACGGTGTCGAAAACTCGGCGCCGCCAGGAAGTAGGCACCAGGGGGCGCGGTTGACCGGTGGAGATGTCACAGAGGAGGGTGGTGTTGGCCGCGTCGAACGTCACGTCCTCCAGCCGTAGCGCCGTAGGGGTCGACCGGTAGTCTTGAACGGTCGCGTCCTTGGCTTGGTCCGCTGCCATAGCGGCGTAGTCGAGTCCCAAGTGAACGGCGTTAACAACCGCCCGTGAAAGGCAGTCGGCGACGGAGTTATCCTTGCCCGACACGTGTTGTATGTCCGTGGTAAACTCGGAAACCGCCGCGAGATGACGCTGCTGACGCCCAGACCACGGTTCTGAGGTTTTGGCCATACAGAACGTCAGCGGTTTGTGGTCCACGAAAGCGGTGAACTGTCGGCCCTCCAATAGGAACCTAAAGTGTCTGGTTGCGAGGAAGAGACCCAGTAGTTCCCTATCAAAGGTGCTGTATTTGCGCTCGCTCTCACGGAGTTGTTTACTGAAGAACGCCAACGGCTGCCAGCCCCCCCCCACCCACTGCTCACACACAGCCCCCACGGCGTATTCGGAGGCATCCGTTGTAAGGGCTATGGGGGCGGCAGGCGACGGGTGAGCTAGCAGCGCAGCGTTGGCCAGCGCGGTCTTGGCGGCCACAAAAGCCTCGTCCATCCCCGAAGACCAGTCCAGCTCGTCCTTAGACTTCTTACCCCGCAGGGCCTCATACAGGGGACGCATGATGTGGGCGGCACGGGGCAGGAAACGGTTATAAAAGTTCACCATGCCCAGGAATTCCTGCAGCGACTGTACAGTGCGGGGGCGGGGGAACATGGTGACAGCCTCAACCCTGGCAGGGAGGGGAACGGCCCCCTGTGGAGTGATGTGGTGCCCGAGGAAGGTGATGGACGACTCCCCGAACTGACACTTAGCTGGGTTGATGATGAGGCCGTGTTCGCTGAGCCTGTCAAACAGCTGTCTGAGGTGCGTCATGTGTTCCTCCGCCGACGCGCTGGCCACGAGGATGTCGTCTAAGTACACAAACAAAAATGGCATGTCGCGGAGCACAGAATCCATAAGGCGCTGAAACGTCTGCGCCGCCCCTTTAAGGCCGAAAGGCATACGTAAAAACTCAAAGAGCCCAAAGGGTGTGATGACAGCCGTTTTTGGGACATCCAGTGGGTGGACCGGCACTTGGTGATACCCCCGCACTAAGTCGATTTTGGAATAGATGGCAGCGCCCGCCAGGTGGGTAGAGAAATCTTGTATGTGCGGTATGGGGTACCGGTCGGGGGTCGTGGCATTGTTTAGGCGACGGTAGTCCCCGCACGGGCGCCAACCCCCGTTGGCCTTAGTAACCATGTGAAGAGGGGAAGCCCACGGGCTGTCAGAACGGCGGACAATGCCGAGGCGCTCCATAGTCGAAAACTCCTCCCTGGCTATTGCGAGCTTGGCCGAGTCGAGGCGTCGGGCCCGGGCGTAAACTGGGGGCCCCACTGTGGTGATATGATGTTCCACGCCGTGCTTGGCCACCGCCGAGGAGAAGGTGGGTGTGGTCAGCTCGGGGAAATTTGCGAGCAGGCGTTGGTATGGATCCCCGGTGGAGAGTGTGTTAGCGAGGCACAGCGCTCCAGCGCCCCCAAGCATGCAGGGGTATGACGCAAAAGAGACGGCATCAATCACGCGACAGTTTTTAACATCCACCAGCAGGTTGAAAGCACAGAGGAAATCCGCACCTAGGAGCGGGGTGGATACAGCAGCCATCACAAAGTCCCAGCCGAAACGTCGGCCGCCAAAACACACGTCCACATGTCTGATACCGTACGTCCGAATGGACGTGCCGTTGGCGGCGTCCATCTGGGGGCCGTGACTGTCGGTCATCGTGTCCACAGCTTGTGCTGGTAGTATGCTGCGTTGAGCGCCAGAGTCAACCAGCAGCCGCCGGCCCGACAAGGAGTCTCTGATGAACAACAGCTTGCAGTCACGGCCGGCGCCCATAGCCGTTAACAAGCGCCGGCCTTGGCGTTTCCCTGAACCCTGTAACTGCAGGGTTTGCGACACCGTTTTGCTTTTGCCCCAAACCTGGCATGGTAATAACAGAGCCCGTCGTCAGGTTGGCGGCGGGTTGTCACCGCAGCCGCGGTGTCCATATAGTCGTACACAGGTGGTGGTGGGGCGGTCTGGTGGGGTAGCAGGGCATGCACAAACTGTTGCCGGTTGGCCAGGAAAACCCTGTCTGCTTCAGCAGCCAGAGAACGGTAGTCCTTGGAGGCGGCGAGAGGAGAACTGGCCAGTGCTGTGCGTACAGGTGCGGGGAGCTGCCTCAGAAAAACGTGTGTGAAAAGAAAGGCCGGATCAGCCGATCCCAGCACAGACAGCATTTTTTCCATTAAATCAGACGGTTTGCCGTCGCCGAGGCCATTCGCGGACAGTAAACGGTCTGCCTTCTCCAGCTCCGACAGTTCAAATAGTTTCAGGAGGAATGTCTTTATAGCATCGTACTTGCCAGCAGCTGGCGGAGCTTCCAACAGCGTCATTGCTCGCGCCGTTGTCGATGCGTCTAACGCCGCCACTACGTGGAAGTACTGCGTTGCATCCTGCGTTATCCCTCTCAGCTGGAACTGGGCTTCCACATGTTGAAACCACGGCCGTGGATTATGCTGCCAAAAGTCGGGTAGCTTCACAGTAGCGGTGTAAATGCTAGCGTTAGCAATAGCCATGTTGTTAGCACCGGCGTCGTCGTTGTCAAACATACTCGTATTAGTAGTTCGATCACGTCGGGGTCACCAATGTGGAGTTAGAAAACAACGAGACAGGAGACGTGAGAGTAGACGTAGTCGAGGTAGTTTACTAGCTCCAACTTTACATGTCATATATTCGACAACGACACTGAACTCTCTGGACCGGAAGCGGAAGTGCATTCTCTCTTAGGTGAATGTCTCTAGTTATATAGATGTGGGTCACCACAGCAAGCTAATTAATGTCCACTTCTCAGACTGGAAACATGCTTTAGAGTCATTCAAAGACCATGCACAAAAGGCATATCACAAGGATGCATGTTTGAAAGCGGACAATTTCCAAATGGTTCTCAGCAATAAAATGGATGCAATTTCACTGAGGCTAGATTCTGAGAGAAAAAAGCGAGTCCAAGAAAACAGAGAAAAACTCAAAAGCATCATTGCAACATTGATTTTTTGCGGTCGCCAAGAACTCGCCCTGAGAGGTGATATTGATTCAGGACCAGTGACATTGAATGAGCCAACTCACAATGACGGACATTTCAGGGCTTTACTCAGGTTTAGGGCTACATCTGGCGACACAGTACTGTTACAACACTTGAGTAAATGTGCAGCAAACGCTAGCTACTGCAGTCCTGATGTACAAAATGAAATAATCAGCATCATTGGAGATGTGCTAACAAACAAACTGGTGCAGAAAATAAACTCCGCGCAGTGTTTCGCTGTGTTGGCAGATGAAATGAAACATGTTTCAGGGCGGGAGCAGCTTTCTGTCTGTGTCAGATACGTGAACCAGCATGACAGCCAATATAGCATCAGAGAGGAGTTTTTGTCCTTTGTTGATATCGAGAAGTCAACCGGGTAGGCAATCGCCAATTCAATCGAAAGTCAGTTGACAAATGCAGGCATTGATTTACAGTTTTTACGTGGCCAGGGATACGACGGCGCATCTGCCATGAGTGGCCGTTTAAATGGTGCCCAAGCTAAAATCAAAGCGAAGCACAAGCAAGCGGTTTATGTGCACTGTGCCAGCCACCGTTTGAATTTGGTCCTAAACAAGTGCTGCACTGTACAAATGGTGCGAAATTGCTTTGGAATTGTCTCGGAAATCTGCACTTTTTTCCATGATTGGGCTTTGCGGTCTGCATGCAGTCTGCGACACGAGACGGAGCGTCTTTTACCCGACTGCAAGAAAACGCGACTGACGAAGTTGTGTGAAACGAGATGGGTCGAACGCCACGACACAATATTTACATTCAACGAGCTTTTAGACCCTGTGCGATCCAGCCTGCAGAAAATCAGTGAAACCTTCACAGGGGACACATCTGTCAAAGCCACTCAGCTCTTTAATTCAATTGACAATGCAGAATTCATGCTGTCCATGAATATGAGTGAGAAGATGCTTGCAAAAACCTACCACCTGTCCACCTTCCTTCAGAAGGAAAATTGTGACTTGGTGAGTTGCGTTTCAGCTGCTGATGCTGTTATTAAGCAGGTAGATGAGATGAGGGCTAACTCCGAGATGGAGTTCAGGCAGATTTTCCAAAAGACCTCTTCCCAAGCAGCCAAGTATGGGGTTGAATTTCGACCACGAAGAGGCATGGACTGCAATGAGGATCCATTGAAGGCCTGTGAAAATCACTACCGGCAAAAGCTTTTCATAGTAATGCTTGACTTTTATTCATCACAGATGAAGGAACGTTTCAGCAAACACAGAAATGTGATCTCCAACCTCTGCTCCTTACTGCCATCTAAGGTCAGCATGCCGAACGACAGCTCAGCTCACGCGCTCTCCAACCTGTATCCTGATGAAGTGTCACCGCATCTGGAAGTTGTGAAGTCATAAATTGACACCTGGCGGGATAAATGGAAAGATGCAACTTATGTTCCACAAAATGCCATTGAGGCATTAAATGCCTGTAACAGTGAGTTGTTTCCAAGCATCTTCAAGCTTCTCCGCGTTTTGACCACGCTTCCTGTCACCAGTGCCCATGTCGAGAGAAGTTTTTCCTGTATGGGAAGGATCAAGGACAAAATGCGCAGTACAATGACGGAAAGACGGCTTAATGGACTGACATTGCTCTCGGAGCACAGAGACATTGTGGTGACGCCGGAAGAGGTACTGGACATCTTTTGCAGACAAAAAAGACGATTGGACCTGCTTTTATAAGGTAAGACTCACTTTTATTTATTAATGCATTGATGATTATCTACGGGCCATTAATACGTTGACATTTACCGTACGGTTGGGTATTAGGCTATAGTATACAGTGTGGGAATTTTATTTACCGGTAGTTTTCGGCAGTGTTGCCCGACCCCCCCCCCCAAAATATGTTTCTGGCTACGGGCCTGCCTGAATGACACACATGACTGAATACAAATCCAATTTTTGAAGCCAATCTCTTTCTTTCTCATCGACACGCGTTCGTTTCCTCTTCCGTGCACCACTTTTGCGCTCATATCCGGAAGAAAACCCTGCTTGTCCTCACTTTGGCAGCCGAGGCAGCTGGATAGCGTCAACCCCCAGGGACCTGGGAATCACGTGACAATCGGCGAGCAACGACATGTCGCTCTGCGGTTATGGTCCTTTCCAGCAGTCTTTTTCGTCATAATGAAAAGAGCGAACATTTGCCATGATGATTTTAATAGTAATAAGGAATTTATTCAATTCTCAGTCGACGGGTCTTCGATAATGGCTTAGGCTACGTGGTGACTGCTGGCGAGAAGAAATCATGGGAGAAACCATGACGTAGAAGTGCTGTCTGCAATAAATAGCCCCCAGACTACTCCCACAGTAGGGTAATAATATGTACGGTGGCGGTGCTATATAAGGTAGGCGCATGGGCTAGGGTTGTGCGATACTGCAAAAATTGGTTTCGATCTGATACCCATTAAATAAAGGGCCACTATCCCGATACCGGTACTTTTTTTTAAGCGGCTTATAGACTTCCATGTAGGGGAGAGCAATGTGTCGTGATTTATGAGGTGAATGAATCATCAATAGGCTAAATCTGAATACATTCTAATTACCACCAAATTTTTTGATTTATGATTTTAAAGATTTTTTGCTTTACACTTAATCACATGCATGTTAAAACACAGGACAGTTTTTAAAGGCAAATAACAAAAAAAAATTATTGAACGTGCAATCATGAAAAAATTTTTGAACAAACAAAGTGCATACAATTATTTGTGGGGAACGAATGTTTTAAAACTTCCACTCTTCTTTCTTTTAGAAGTTTTTGTTCAGAAATAATAACAAGTTTACATTTTTCCCTTTCACTGCACTTCTTCTCTGGCTTTTTTTTTAATAAACGAAGTGCAAACAATTATTTGAAATAAATAAACAAAGGGAAAATAACTAAACAAAAGCACAAACCCTAAACCATTCTTCTTTCCTTCAGTTAGAGCAACATCCTCTAACTTTTAGCCACCAAGACCCTTCTGTGTCCAAGGAAACATTCCCTGTGGAGAACTACTGAGTTAGAGGTTTTTGCTCAGCAATAACATGTTAACATTTTCCCTTTCCATTTTTTAACATTGTGCACACAATTATTTGAACAATGAATGTCTTAAAACTGTTGTAAACAAGCAAAGTGCAAATAACCAAACAAAAGCACAAACTACCTTAAACTATTTTTATTTCCTTCAGTTACAGCAACATTCTCAACCTTTTTACCCCCAAGGCCCTCCTGTGACCAAGGAGATATTCCCTGAGGCCTCCTTTTGGGCCCCAGCCCCCCTGTTGGGAACCACTGAGTTAGAGGTTTTTGTTCAGAAACAATAACATGTTTACGTCTTTCTCTTTCACTGCACTTCTTTTCTGGCTTACTAACCATCCTGCCTTAGAGAAAATAATTTCTGCAGGTACAGAGGACACAATGACTCCCAGGTGTTTCTTGGCAAGCTTGCTTAGAGAGGGGAATGTGTGTTCATTGTTTTCCACCAAAGTAGTGGGTCTTGATCTCGTGGAATTGGCTTCTCTTCTGAGAACCAAAGCATTTCAATTAAGGCATCGGTGACAGTTGTGCAATGCTGCTGGGATGCAAGCACTTGAGTGTCAAACTCTGTGAAGGTGGGGATGCAGTGGCCACTGCAGAGAAGGTTGAGGTAGTCACAGTATCCATTGCCGAGGCAGAGCTTAAGGCAGATTCAGGAGCTGACACTGAAGTGGCTGAGGTCTGGCTCAGTAACTGCATTTCAGTGATGAGTTGCCCAACATTTGCGTGGTCGCAGAACCCAAGGTTTTCATATCGCGTGTCCAGGAAGGTGCTGACAGCGAGACCATAAAAGGTTTCAATACCTTTGAAATGATGTTGGCATTGAACTGGCAGCTAGCTTGCTACCGTTGCACTCATAAGATGCAGTTGCTCTCATAAGGAGTGACATGAGAGGAATCACTTTTGAAAGTGAAACATGTTTTTTACTTGATATCTCAATTGTCACTTCCTCAAAGGGTCTCAGGCATCAATGGAGAGACTGATCATGGACCAGCCTTCCTCACTTAAGCACAGTGTGCTCTTTCCAAGAAGACAGAAGAGTGTTGTAATAGCTTCCTTCTGCTCAGAGTCTCTCGAACATATACAACACAGAGTTCCACCTTGTTTCCGCTGACTGTATCGGTTTGTGTTCTGGAAACTTCAGCTGTTTTCTTAATTTTTTTGAGCTTCTCTGCTGCTTTTGTGATGTGGTGAAAGAAAGCTACTACACTGCATCTCTGCTGGATGTTAAGTAGACCAGGAAGAGCCTTAATGGAGTCTTTTACCACTAAATTTAAAGTGTGTGCAAAACATGGATAATGCGCCCAACCTGCTTTGCGCACTGCAGCAACCATATTGGCTCCATTATCTCTGACTACAGTTATGCCCCATTCATCAGTGATTCGTTTTAATTCTGTGCAAATGTTGTCAGCACTGCGTTGTCCTGCAAAACTATAGGTTTCCAGGACATAGGCTTGCATTTGCCAGTTCTCACCAATGACATGGCATGAGACAGTCTCTGTGGCTCTTGATGCCCATGCCTGTTGTGAGTACAACAGTGTTTGCACCATCCAGAGATTTTTTAAGTTTTGATCGGCATTCTTCATACATTTCTGGCATTTTCCCTTCCATTAAAGTTTTCCTACTTGGAATCTTATAGCGTGGCTCAAGTATCTTGACAAAATTCCTAAAACCATCATCTTCAACCACAGAGAGGGGTTACATGTCCTTCACAATCATTTTGGCAAGGCTTCTGGTTATATTAAGAGCTCTTGGGGAATCCCCTAGATGAAATAACAAAATACTTAGGTCTATAGCCTATATAGACTACATACAGGAATTCTATAGTCTCCCTTTCATAGTTACACAAAGAGGTACTATATTCAGCCATTTGTATATTTCAGTTTTGAGGTATATTTTTTCAACTCAATTAAAATAACTAATTTAGATGAGTTTCAAAGGGCTGAACATATTTGATTGCCTGAATACAGTCTTTATGTAATCAGTCAATTACAGTTTGAAAATCTAACATTAGCCAATGCTGATAATTTCACTACATAAGCTGCCTGTATACTCCTTGCCTCTCTGAAAGGACTCTGCCAGTGAACTCTGTCTCCGGGATGGGGGTCTGTTTGTCTGTCCGTGAGATTTCCCCTTCTCCTCCCTTCGTTGCTATTGAAGCTCTGCGTTCTCTTTCTCATGGTTTCTCATATGTTTATATAAATTGGTGGTGTTGCCACAGTAGCGAACAGCTTTCGTACACACAATGCAGTTCGGTTTTCATTTGCATGTGTAAAGTAACTCCACACAGCGCTCCTCTTTCTCTCTGCCGTCACTGCATGTGTCGGATTGGTGCCGGTAGTCGCCTCTGCGCGTGCGCGCGACGCATACGTTCACGTGACGACAGAACAACAACAGCAGTGGAGGTGAAGCAAAGTGTGCGTGTATGTGTTCATAACAATAGAACGTTGTTTGCATAGACAGCTCTACTCTTTGTTGAAATGGGTGACTTATAAGAGAGAAACTGAAACTGGCATCGATCCCACTGCGCTAGAATCGATGTTATTGAGACCCACGTTGTATCGATAGTTGTATCGATCCGCCCACCCCTAGTATGGGGCCAGTGCTCACAGCTCAACCCAAACTGGAATTATCCCGAACCCCCTGCAAGCTGGGGGCCCGGAGGGTCCACACCTACTCTGACTCATCTCCACCCACATTGTATGTGTTGTGCGTCTCATGACCTGATTCGTCTGTTCTGTTTTAGAGGTTTGGCTATGACTTTGTATTTTAGATGTGTCTGCAACGTTCTAAACCGAGTAACTCGCTTTATAATACGCCAGTGATGCATGTACTCTGGTAACGGGTGTTTTCCTCCTTTCATTTTGGTTTCAGAGGATAGGCCTCTCATTTAAAGGCAAAGACACTTGGACAGTATGTCATTAAAAGTTTCTTGACTGGGCAGGTGCTTGTAGTTGAGTCAGTCTGGAGCCATGTGGTGACAACTGGGGCAAATCTATCTGAATATGCATGAGTTCCCAGAATTGATGGGTTTCCAAACGCTGACTTGTGTCGTGTGCGGGTGTCGCCATTCTCGCCATTTGCTTTAAGGGGCTGGCATATGATGAGAAGAGGTTTTCTACACATCAAAAGAAAATGCTAATGTGGGACGAGAGATTCATGTTGTGGATGACATTAGAAAAGCTCTGGGTTTTGGAAAGCCCTGGTTATATATGTGATTAATGATTTGTTGTTATTGGTCTGATTACATAGTGCTTGAAAGGTCCAATTTCACATACATTTGTTAGGGTTTGTGGAAGACCCCAAGCGTACGACACCAGACAGAGATGGGGTTAGCCGAAAACTGGCGGACTTTATTCCTTACGCGTACAAATAGTCAAACATAGGAAGGCAATGAGTGACAAGGAAAAAACGGAAAGTCCAAGGGGGAAAAAAACTCGCGGGTAATCCAAACGGGAACACGGCAGGATACTTCCACGGGGAAACCTTGCAAGGGAAAAACATGAACCAAGGGCTGGGATGAGTTCGTAGAGAAAAGGACCGTGGGAGGAGAGTAGCCGCTACTGCGGGTGCGGAGAGGTTACAACACGAACTGACAACGGGCACGTGGGAGGCCACCAAACTTAAGCCCAGCCCTGATGACTAAACCCGGCCCTGACGAGCCGATTGGCTGCCGGCGCGGGGTGGGCGGGCCACGGCGCGGGGTGAGCGAGCCATAACAACATTTAATGTAATGTGAACACTTTTATGGAGCTATATTTGTATGCTGTCGGATTGTTCATAAAAAATTAACATATGCTCTCTCACAAAATGAACTCAGTATGATTTTGGGAAATGTAACACAACAGAAATCGTGCCAAGGGAAAAAGTAACGCCTCTGTAATTTACAGTCAACAGCAGAATGTGCTCATACCATAAAAATGATGTCGAGTGAGGAGGAGAGACGCCAGAGAGTAACCATGATGAAGGAGCAGGCAATGCAATATAAATGGTAAATGTGCTGCATTTATATGGCCCTTTTCTAGTCTACCGACCACTCAAAGCCCTTTACAATACATGCCTCACATTCACCTACTCACACACACTGATAGTGGAGACTGCCATGCAAGGTGCCAACCTGCTCATCAGGAGCAGTTAGGGGTTTAGTGTCTTGCTCAAGGACACTTCAACACGCTCTCTAGAGGAGCTGGAGATCAAACCAGCGTGTTATGTCTGCACACATCGACAGTGCTGCATTTGATTTGGTGCTGTTCTATTGTGCTGGGATCGATTGGTGATGCCTGCGGGCTCTGGGTTGTTTGATCGGGTCTGCCTTTGATGCTGTGTCAGTCTAAATAAAGAATGCCACGGAGAGGTTGTGTCGAGCGACAGCGCTGTGTCCTGACGTGATTTCTAAATACAATATTGGCGACGAGGATGGCTGATATCTCTCTCCCACCACCTGCCCCCTTCCTGGCATTACCTGGCGAGCCTCCGGTACCATGGACTCGCTGGCTACATAGTTTTGAAAATTACATCATCGCCTCAGGGCTCGACGACGTGAGCCAGGCTAGGAAGACGGCTCTGTTGCTACACTGCTTGGGAGCAGAGGGCCATCGTGTGCTCGGGACTCTGGGGAACGTCACAAGCTTTGACGAAGCTGTGGGACTTATGAGCACCCATTTCGCTGCTCCACAGAGTGCCCTCCTTCGGCGATTTATATTCCGTCAGCGACACCAACTGCCTGGTGAGTCTGTGCAACAGTATGTAGCTAATTTGCGAGGGCTAGCTAGCTCATGCAAGTTTGGCGCGCTTCAGGACGAGATGGTTCGCGACCAGCTAATCGAACACACCAACAACGCAAAGGTGCGTGAGACTCTCCTGCTGGAAAAAGACGATCTGCTGCTGTCCAGAGCAATTACCATCGCACGACAGGTTGAGGGAGCAGCCGAGTGTGCTGCTATGCTAAATACACAGCAAGTGGCCACCTCCAGTCAAGCTGCCAACGACTCCTCCCTCTACTCACGGCTGCCCCTCGGGACGCAACCCAGCCAGAGCGAGGCGGGCACCGACTCCACTGGGGACGTCTTGCAACTGCAACGACGGCGTTCTCGGCCCCGCCCTCAACAGTCCTGTGGTAACTGTGGGTCTCGGTCTCATGTTTCAAGGGCTCAGAACTGCCCTGCCCGTGGCCAGACATGCCGTAGCAGCGGTAAGCACAATCACTTTGCCAACGTCTGTCAATCTTCCCCGGCTGGGTCAGAGGGCCACACCCCTCAGTCTTCAACCGCCGTCATTCACAAGGTGAGCTCTGGGCCAGTGTCATTCAAATCATGCACAGTCAACATTAATGATGTGTGCATCTCCCTGCTGTTGGACACCGGTGCAGGTGTGTCTCTCCTGAATGTTGATACCTACAGTCAATTTTTCGGTTCACTGCCACTGTCCGCACCCTCAGCTGTCCTCTGTGGGTATGGTGACTCCAAAATCGATCTGGTTGGCTCTCTCCAAGTGACTGTCCGCTATGGAACCAAGCTGGTGCCCAATGCAGTTTTTCATGTGGCACGCCGTGGGGCCAACCTGATGGGCCTGGACCTGTTCTCCGCTCTGGGATTCTCCCTCTTAGACACAAGGGGGGTAGCAATCCTGACTGTTGCCACACCTTGGCAGCAGAAGTGGCCATCGCTGTTTATGGGGCTGGTCTGCCTCTCCGCCTTCGCCCATCAACCTCTCCTCAACCCTGCTGTTAAATCTGTCATCCAACCACTGCGCCGCATCCCGTTGGCTCTCTGTGAGGGGGTCTCCGCCGAGCTGCAACAACTGCTGGAAGCTGGCATCATTGAACCGGTGGACGCGTCACCTTGGGTCTCAAACTTCGTGGTGGCTAAGAAGAAGTCGGGGGGCCTGCGTGTCTGCGTCGATCTACGTGCAGTAAATAAGGCAGTGGTCCCTGATAAGTATCCACTGCCCACCTCAGAAGAACTCACTGCTCAGTTCTATGGCTCTGAGGTGTTCTCCAAGCTCGACCTCAGACAGGGGTACTTACAGGTGCCCCTCCACCCCAGCAGCCGAAACCTCACAGCCTTTGTGACACATGCAGGAGTGTTTCGCTACACCAGGATGCCTTTCGGTCTCAGCTCCGCCCCTAGCTGCTTCCAGAAAATCATGGTCTCCGTGCTGGCTGGCATACTGGGCATGGCCATTTATCTGGACGATAGAGTGGTACACGGGCCCTCCAGTGAAATCCACGACAAGCACCTCAACATGGTCTTCGCAGCCCTGTCCAAGCACAAGCTAACTCTCAATGCTGAGAAATGTGTCCTCTCTGTGCCAGCCATCGACTTCGTGGGGTTTCGGCTGTCAGCGAGCGGTGTAACTCCACTACAATCCAACGTGGACGCCATTCAGGCCATCCCTGAGCCCAGCTCGGCAGCCCAGGTCGCCTCCTTCCTGGGTATGACAAGTTACTACCTGAGGTTTCTTCCCCTGAGGCTCTGGTGAAGGACTGTTCTGCCTGCCTTGTGAGTGGCAAGACTGGCCACCAGGCTCCCCCACCCCTGCAACCTCTCGCCTGGCCCTCTCAGCCCTGGGAACACCTGCAGTTGGACATTTGTGGTGAGACCCATGGAGTTCCCCACCACCAACGCTTCATGGTGGTCGCCTACGATCTACACTCAAAATGGCCTGAACTCACCACTTCCGGCACTGTGACCTCACAGATCATCATCGACTTCCTGGACTCTCTTTTCTCTCGCTGGGGCCTCCCAAAGACCATCACCACTGACAACGGCCCTCAGCTGGTCTCTGCTGAGTTCACTGCTTATCTCGAAAGCAAGGGCATCCGTCATATACGCACTGCGTACTACCACCCCCAGGCCAATGGCGGCGTTGAACGTTTTCACCAGTCACTGAAGAACGGCCTCAGAGCACACATGGCCCAAGGGTGCTCTTTCACGCAGGCCATCCGTCACACTCTGCTGCACTATCGGGCCACACAGCACTCGACCACAGGCGTCTCCCCAGCCTCTCTCATGCTAGGCCGGGAACTGTACATGCCCCTTGACAGGCTCCGCCCCTCCACAGCTCAGGCCCCTCCCTCTGGGGTCAGAGCCTCAGTCACTCGTCAGCAGACATGGATGAAGCAACGGTTTGACCAGTCAAAACGAACCAGGGTGCCAGACATCAATGTGTCAGACTGGGTCAGGGTCCGCAGGCCCCACAGGGACAATAAAATGGCTTCATACTGGTCCTCTCCTCTCCAAGTCACCCATCAGCTGGGCCCAGCCACTTACCTCCTCAGCGATGGCACTCGGTGGCACTCCAGTCGTCTATGGAAGGTGTCAGCTCCGCCACACACAGCTGGTGACACAACCTTAGCCATTCCCTCAGCATGGCGAGACGCCCCGGGGCTTCATGCAGCTCCTACACGGGCCCAAGACATTCCTAGGCCTCAGCTTTCCCTGCCTTCTCCCTCCCCACCTTGGCCTGCCCAGCCTCAGGCCGCCCCGCGACCTGTTCGCACACGTTTACGCCCTGGCCACCTAGAGGACTTTGTGTCAACCTTTCATGTTTGAAATCCTGCCGGGGGGGGGGGGGATGTTATGTCTGCACACATCGACAGTGCTGCATTTGATTTGGTGCTGTTCTATTGTGCTGGGATCGATTGGTGATGCCTGCGGGCTCTGGGTTGTTTGATCGGGTCTGCCTTTGATGCTGTGTCAGTCTAAATAAAGAATGCCACGGAGAGGTTGTGTCGAGCGACAGCGCTGTGTCCTGACGTGATTTCTAAATACAATACAGCGACCTTCCGATTACTAGACAACCCGCTCTACCTCCTGAGCCATGCCGCCACGTAGGTCCAACTACATAGTGATGGCCAATGTCCATACTGACCAGCCATTGTACTACTGTAGCCCTGACCGGGCAGCAGGACTCAACAACAACAACAACAACAACAACAAAAGCTTTATTCATAGAGCCCATTTTACACAGGATTATCACAAAATGTGCACATGTATGAAAAGATAAAACAATGACAAGCGATAAGGGCGATGGATAAAATCAGAAAAAAGGTAAGCTATTAAAAGAGATTAATAGCCCAAGAGGTTGAATACACGACAGAGAGAGAGAGAGAGAGAGAGAGAGAGAGAGAGAGAGAGAGAGAGAGAGAGAGAGAGAGAGAGAGAGAGAGAGAGAGAGAGAGAGAGAGAGAGAGAGAGAGAAGTTCCTTTAAGGGACAACTATGTTGAAAGGGTAAGTCTTGAGATTTTCCATAGAAATATACACTGATGTAGTCCTGTACCCTTCAGCTGGCAGTTCCTAAGGATGGGACCACAATAAATGAATGCCCTCTCTCCTCTTAGTCTTTGACAAAGGACCTAAACAATTTATCACGCATTTATCTTTAAAGCATCTCCGCTGGATAAGGAAGTGCAGCGCCATTGATGGATTTAAAAACTTATAAATGTAAATTAAAATCCAGACATCGTACAAACACTCTGTTTAATTAAGACTTCCAGTACAGGTTGTCTTTGTTTAGAGCGAATAGCTGATTGCTGTATAACACTGAGCATAGGTGCACATGGAGGCATCAACAGCTTCATATAGCTAGCCAGCAGGCGTTACATAATTGTCCCTGTATACGCTAACTGTCCTGTAGGTGGCTATCCCTGTGGCTAGAAGTTACATGGTATATCTGCGCTAACTATTGCAAATGAAATGGTCAAACTGAAAAGATGGTTTGATGAAAATAAGTTATCATTGAATTTGAACAAAACTAAGTTTATGGTTTTTGCTAAACAGAAAAAAGGATGAAGATGTTTTACTGTCTATAGATGGAGTTGATATTGAAAGAGTATCTGAGTTTAGATTTTGGGGTGTAATAATGAATGACAAACTGACATGGAAATCTCATATAGCATATGTAAAAACAAAGGTGTCTAAGAATGTTTCTGTTTTGAACAAAGCGAAGTATGTGTGTCATGGGTACGACATTAAACTGCAACTGTCGGGTCGTCGGCGACTAAACCGGCACCCCCATGTCAACCCTTGGGTTCTTGTGAGGAGGGTGTGTGGACACCCAGCAGGACTAAAAACAAAACCTGTCAAAGGGCGGATGAGTTCCTCTGTGAACCAACGGCCATCCGTACCTGGAGAGGAGATAGGGACCACCAGACACTCCCCTACTGAAACACAATTATGACTCAACTTGTTGAGGCATCAGCTGTGCTCCTACGACCTCCATAGGTTATGGAACTGATGATGATGACGGAAGTATGTGTTAGATTACAAGGTAGTGCGAATTCTGTACTGTTCACTTATTTTGCCATATTTGAGTTACTGTGTGGAAGTGTGAGGCAACACATACATGAGCAACATAAAGCCGTTGGTTATATTACAGAAAAGAGCAGTAGGAATTATTCATAAAGTGGATCCAAGAGAACACACCAACGGACTGTTTATTAAGTCAGGATTAATTAAACTTAAAGATTTAGTTGCGTTACAGACATTGTTAGTTATGTACAGGCAAAAAGCAGAGTATTACCAGAAGATTTGCAAAAATTATCTGTTTTTAGTTCAGAGGACGAGGATCATAGAAGGAAATTAAATTTTAAACATCAGTATGTACGTACTACTTTAAAGCAGATTTGTGTTTTGGTATGTGGTGTCAAACTGTGGAATTCTTTAGAGAACGATCTAAAGAGTTGTATAAATATCTTTCAGTTCAAGAAAATTTATAAGGAAAGAATAATTAGATAATATGGAGTCATCAGGTAATGGGTTTTCAGTTGATGGTGAATTATTGTGTATGGCTTTTTGATTCTTTTTCATTTGTCATGTTGCTGTAAGTATTAGTGTTGAGTAACTGACTGACAGACCATTCGGTTGTTTATTTAGGTTTGAGTAAGGAGCAGGCAAAATAATATTTTCTTCTCCCTGCTCCTTTTCCATCATGGAATGTGTAAATTGAGTTGTGTTGGATCATGAAGTGCTTGCTTCTCTCTGGAGCTGTGCATTACCATGAGCGGAATAAATAATAATGAACTGAAAATGAAATGAAAACTAGTAGCCTCTGCAACACATTTTGCAAATGGCACCCAGCCTTATGGGATATGTTGGCTGAGCCTGTGTTTATAAGGGGTGGGGTGGCCTCAAGTCATAGAGGAAGAAAGACCTAGAACAAAAAACTGTGGTTTAAATACAGGGGATAGCAAATAAATGAGAAATGAGAAGATTAGAAGCTCATCCCTCCACCATGTCGTTAAACCTACTGAGAGGATTGGAGGCCAGATTAAGGAGAAGATCTAACATGGTCTGTCTTTAAGCAGCTTTAAAATCTTGAAATGCCTTTATACAAATATCTATAGAAAGAAATATCCATTGTCCTAGTGTTTCTCTTGGTTGGTTTTATAGCCAATGTGAAGATTTAAGATGAGGATCATCAGACCTATGATAAAGTCCCAACAGGCAAATGGGACACGTGAAGGGCTTAAACAGAACGTTTCTCTAAAGTTATAGCATCTTTTACCCTCACACAGAAGACAATCCGTTAAGTAGATCTGTGAAGATGGTAAACTCTAGATAAAATCCATCCATCCTCTGTCTATACCCACTTAATCCAATTCAGGGTTGCAGGGGGCCGACTCAAGTACCCCCCCTTTTCTCCCTTATTGTACCCGGCCAATTACCCCACTCCTCTGAGCCGCTGCTCCACCCCCTCTGCCAATCCGGGGAGGGCTGCTGACTACCACATGCCTCCTCCGATACATGTAGAGTCGCCAGGCCCTTCTTTTCACCTGACAGTTAGGAGTTTTGCCAGGGGGATGTAGCGCATGGGAGGATCACGCTATTCCCCTCAATTCCCCCCCGAAAACAGGTACTTCGACCGACCAGCAACCAGGACACATACCCACATCCAGCTTCCCCCCCGCAGACACAACAAATTGTGTCTGTAGGGACGTCCGACCAAGCCGGAGGTAACACAGGGATCCGACACTTGAAGGGCCAAATGGGTACAAGTTGAGATGGGTTATAAGTATCGCCCTGTGGAGACCTCAGCACCCACCATGAGGATCCTCTACTGAGTACTTACCTGCCAGTACGACCCCCTTGGGTACATTGTACCATTCACTATGAGGGCTAAGGTTCTCATGCAATACCTTTGGAAGGAGGAGGTTGGTTGGGACAACCTGATCCGATCTCAAAGTCTGCTCGACAGATGGCACACCTGGGAGCAAGAGATTCCTCACCTCATCCACCTGGAGTTCCCTCGAGCCTACGCTCCACCACATGCGGACACCGCTACAGCAACAAGGGACCTCCACATCTTCTGCGGTGCGTCTGAGTGCGCATATGGCTCTGTTGCCTACATGCGGACCATGGATGACCAACAGCAAGCCCACGTTTCCTTCATGCCTGCTAGGTCTCGGGTAGCTCCCAGGAAGCAGCTGTCGATGCCCCGACTTTTATCAAGTGCTGCCTTCACAGGTGCTAAGCTCGCTGACATACTCCAAGCTGAGCTCACCGTGTCCATACAGTGGGTTGTCTTGTGGTCAGACTCCACCACAGTTCTCCACTGAATCAAGTCAGAGTCCTGCAGATACAAAGTCTTCGTGGGCACACGAGTCGCGGAAATCCAGAACCTGACTGAGCCCGATAGCTGGAGATACGTGAACTCTGTCACAAACCCAGCAGATGACATCACTCGGGGTCTAACCCTGGAGGAATTAGCCCAACCACATCGATGGCACCAAGGTCCAAAGTTCCTCTACTTACCCGAATAATGAATAAAGTAGCTTTATCGGTTATGGCATGAAACAGGCTTGTACTGTCTCATAAAGAATTTACTTGACTCACTAGATTATATATATATATATATATATATATATATATATATGCATTTGTGTGCACGCACGCACGCACGTGTGTGTTTGTGTCCATATCCGTACGTGTGTATGTATGTGCATATGTTCACACATATACACTCACTGGCCACTTTATTAGGTACACCTTGCTAGTACCGGGTTGGACCCCCTTTTGCCTTCAGAACTGCCTTAATCCTTCGTGGAATAGATTCAACAAGGTACTGGAAACATTCCTCAGAGAGTTTGGTCCATATTGACATGATAGCATCACGCAGTTGCTGCAGATTTGTCGGCTGCACATCCATGATGCGAATCTCCCGGTCCACCACATCCCAAAGGTGCTCTATTGGATTGAGATCTGGTGACTGTGGAGGCCATTTGAGTACATTGAACTCATTGTCATGTTCAAGAAACCAGTCTGAGATGATTCGAGCTTTATGACATGGCGCGTTATCCTGCTGGAAGTAGCCATCAGAAGATGGGAACACTGTGGTCATAAAGGGATGGACATGGTCAGCAACAATACTCAGGTCGGCTGTGGCGTTGACACGATGCTCAATTGGTACTAAGGGGCCCAAAGTGTGCCAAGAAAATATCCCCCACACCATTACACCACCACCACCAGCCTGAACCCTTGATACAAGGCAGGATGGATCCATGCTTTCATGTTGTTGACGCCAAATTCTGACCCTACCATCCGAATGTCGCAGCAGAAATCGAGACTCATGAGACCAGGCAACGTTTTTCCAATCTTCTATTGTCCAATTTTGGTGAGCCTGTGCGAACTGTAGCCTCAGTTTCCTGTTCTTAGCTGACAGGAGTGGCACCCGGTGTGGTCTTCTGCTGCTGTAGCCCATCTGCCTCAAAATTCGACGTGTTGTGCGTTCAGAGATGCTCTTCTGCATACCTCGGTTGTAATGAGTGGTTATTTGAGTTACTGTTGCCCTTCTATCAGCTCGAACCAGTCTGGCCCATTTTCCTCTGACCTCCGGCATCAACAAGGCATTTTCGCCCACAGAACTGCCGCTCACTGGATATTCTCTCTTTTTCGGACCATTCTCTGTAAACCATAGAGATGGTTGTGCGTGAAAATCCCAGTAGATCAGCAGTTTCTGAAATACTCAGACCAGCCCGTCTGGCACCAACAACCATGCCACGTTCAAAGTCACTTAAATCACCTTTCTTCCCCATTCTGATGCTCGGTTTGAACTGCAGCAGATCGTCTTGACCATGTCTACATGCTGAAATGCATTGAGTTGTTGCCATGTGATTGGCTGATTAGAAAATTGCGTTAACGAGCAGTTGGACAGGTGTGCCTAATAAAGTGGCCGGTGAGTGTATGTGTGTATTGCTCCCAGTGATACATAGTCATCAGTAATGTGCTGGTGTTCTGGTCCAAGGTAAACAATTTGACATCCTGCAATTTCCTGAGGAGATACAAAGTGCTATTATCACAATGTGTTTTTGTTACACGACCATCCAAAACAAACATGAGTTCCAACCGAGACGACAATGTGACGCAAAGGATCGCAATGAACAAAAGTGAGAAAGTTGATCAGTAGCGGCCACAATGTGATAGTTTGATGGTGGAAATGAAAAGGAAGTATATTTTTTAATTCAAAGCCTTGCCATGGGGATGGGGGGGGCACTGAGAGTTACACAAAGAGTGTTGTGTTTGATTTGGCTTTCATCCTGTGGCATCAGCGGGTTTCAGATGATTTTTCAAAAGCATGGGAAAGCCAGTGTATTTTAATCTAATGGCATTCTTTAGGTTTCAATAACAGACCTTGTTTTGGTTGGAAAGCTGTCTCCTTATTTGATGACTGGAGCAATAGATGGATAGATGACTGTTTACGGATAATAGTATGCTGGCGTGGTTGGTCAGGAACTGGTATTTACTATCAATAGGTGTAAATAAATCATATCCAACCATATTCAGCTCACCTAGGTTATGGTAACATTTGCAGAAACAGCCATCTTTCATCACACGATTCAATATTCTCAAAATTAAATTAATATCTCACCTTCTCTCTCTATCTCCCACTTCCTCTCCTTCAGTTTTCGCTTCCTCTTTTTTCTCTTCCTCTTTTTCTCACGAAAACACACACAAACACACTTCTTGCAGTCTTTGTGTTGGACACCAACCGAACAGCAATCATTATTAATACAAGACAAGCGACAGTCTGGGGCTGTCAAGCGGTTTGACAGAGGGCCTGGAACAGCGCCACTTAAAAGCAATCACTGTATCTCACCCCCCGACAAATGTCTATGATTCTTCCCATATGTTATGCTTGGTCTTTAAAAGAGGGCAATCTAAAACATGGCTCATCAGACGTGTTAAGTTGGTACAGCTGTTCTTAATATCTAAATAGCCTTATTTTTGATGGGATATGGAAGTCTGACATCAGAGTTTCTGAGGAAGGGGCCACATCTGTACATGTAGCACATAAAGAACCAATTGATATGACTGTCTGTTCATATGACAGCCTGCACAAACACAAATAATCATCATCATCATCATCATCATTACATTCATATAGCGCTTTTCAAGACACCCCACGTGCTTCACATTTGAAGGGGGTACCTTGAAATCACCACCAATGTGTAGCACCCACCTGGATGATGCACGGCAGATATTTTGCACCAGCTCACCACACATCAGCTTGAGGTGGAGTGGGAGGAATCACTGAGTCAGTTACATGGGGGGGGGGGGGTGATTAGGTGGCCAGATGAAGAGAGCCAAGTTGGGAATTTTGCCAGTGTAAAGTTATTAAATCCAATTCCAAGGCAGCAAAGTAATGTTTAAATTCCTTTATTAACATATTCAGCTTCCATGTTTGGCAATCATAACGATCTAAAAATGGTTCTACAGTTCCGGAGGTTTTTCTTCTTCTTTCTTTCCACCCACAACCACTTACAATAATGTAACGATCACGGATGAATAGGCTCTGTAGCCCTTGGCTAACGGGTCGGACCCTTTAGTCGACTGGTTAATGTTGTCGCCCGCAGTGCAGAAGATACGGGTTCGCGTCCCGGCTGTGGCGGTTCCCGACTGCCCCCCTGAATTCGCTACATTGGTGTCAGAAGGGGGATGGTGGGACCGTACGCCTAGAGGCGTGAGGGGGGTAGTGTAACATGTATGGATAAGTAAACATGTCAGCCCTTGGCATTGGTGTCAGAAGTGGGTGGTGTCTTGTTATACTTTTGCTAATGTCCTGCTTTAATCTAAGATATAGCAAACATGGCAGTTTGGGGCAACTTGTCTCAGTGATTTTGGGGCAAGTTATCACAACTTGTCGCTTGCTCCAAAACCACTGAGACAAGTTTCTAGTATACATAGATGTAATTTTGAATTCTGAATTTTTATCCATCCATCCATCCATCCGTTATCCAAATCGCTTATCCTGCTCAGGATCGCGGGGATGCTGGAGCCTATCCTGGCACTCATTGGGCGGCAGGAGTGGAGACACCCTGGACAGGCCGCCAGTCCATCACAGGGCCCACACCACACCACAGCACAGCACACCACACACACACACACACACACACACACACACACACACACACACACACACACACACACACACACACACACACACACACACACACACACCTTAGCACGGCCGATTCACCTGACCTACATGTCTTTGGACTGTGGGAGGAAACCGGAACCCCCAGAGGAAACCCACACAGACACGTAGAGAACATGCAAACTCCACACAGAGGACAACTCGGGACGACCCCCAAGGTAGGACTACCCCAGGGCTCGAACCCAGGACCTTCTTGCTGTGAAGCGACTGTGCTAACCACTGCGCCACGGTGCCGCCACACAAGCGTTAGCTTTTACAAGCAAATTCTATCCAAAGGACCAACCGAATATCATCATGCTGCAACCCCACTGAATAATCAGGCCGGCTTTCAGGTGATAGGGGTTAAACCTTGCAACAGGGATGTGTTCTTGGAGACAGAATTTGTACCATCCGAAGTCTCAGATTGCCCCTTTCAGGACCCAGCCCTCCCAGGCCCCAGCACTAACCCAGCCCTGCCCATTAGCACCACCTCACCCTTGCCTAGTAATGCCAGCTCCACCCGCCAATCAACTCCAGGAGACATTTGGACATACCCAAAAACTGGTCCAAGAAAACTAGCCTGCCAACCAAAAAAAAAAGAAAGAAAAGAAAGAAAGAAAGAAAAGAAAAACTGCTATTCTCACTGACACCAGGGAAGGAGGCACTTTCAGTGGAAAGGCAGCCACAAGGTAAAAAGAATCTGTTCCAAATGAAATGCAGGGAACCAAATCTAAAACACCAAAGAAAAAGAAGGCAGGTATAAAAAGAAAGACTCCAGATGGCTCTACATTAGTTGAAGATGAGTACCTGTGCCTTGTTCGTGTGGAGCCATTTGTGAACAGCCATCCAAGAGAGATTTGGGTCCCGTGCGTGATATGCAAATAGCGGGGTCATGAAGAGTGCACCCCTGGGAAGGCAAATTATGTGTGCCAGAACGACAATTTTGATGAAAAATCTGACCCGGTTTGAGATTGGTTTGAATGCTTGACATGTTTTATTTGAAATGATTTTCCAGTTGTTGTAGTTTTTTTCTGTAGCTGAATTTAATTTTGAATTTGAAGTAAAAAAAAAATTTGGCTCTTGTTTTATGTGTTGCAAAATCCATTGCCTAGCAGGTAAGTTGTCACACTGCAGTGTGACAACTTACCTGCTGATGGGGCAAACATGTCACATGTGCACACTGACTAAATGCCTATAGCTCTGTACTGAAATAAGCTATGAAAATAAAATAAATACAAAATATATGCCTGAGACTTTGTTCTTTCATTTGGTATGCAATTTTTAACAATATGATGTATTGATCCCAAGATATAAAAAGAGTGTTAAAAGTGTGACAAGATGCCCTGGTCCCCCTAAATGAAGCAATGGAGTCAACACTGACAGCACAGACAAGGAAACAAAACAATTGACCGCAACATCACATGTTGTGCCGGTCAATTCTAACGGGTTACAAATGGCAGGAGGATCAAAGGGATCAAATGAAACTTGCTGAAGGAATCATTATTTTTTTATTGTGATTGAAAGATGTAGGTCTCCAGTAATAGGTAATACTACCCGGGCTTCAACTACACCACTGAGCTGCTTCCTGAATGACAATTATCTTACAACAGACAATCGTTGTCTGCCCTGTGCTACATTTTTCTTTGAAGTCCCCACTTTCCGAATTAAAACAAACAAACAAAAATCAAAAAATCAATTTAGTTGTTGATTGCTGCAGCACTACTGCCTGGGATTTAAGCTGGATTCTTAGGATAATCTCATCATTAATTCATATTTCTGCTAATTAATTCAGTGTGTCCGTTTAATAATGCAGGGTCTATTTTTTGTAGTTTTCAGAGAGACTGTTGAATTATTCATGCCAACAGCCTTCGGCGGGTTTAATGGATGAAGACCGTTACTTCCGTTAATGCTAAGCCAGCTCTCTACATGCTTCAGTCTCTTCAGCCGTCGACCCCTTAAGGTTCAAAGTTCAAGGTTCCTTCATTAGTAAAAGTAGACTTTTTTTGCGGGAAGGAAATTTGGCATTTCAAGTTAATAAGAAAATGACGAAAGAGAATTTTGACACGCAAGCAAATTACACAGATCTTGAAGTGAGCGGAAGTCATGCTTGTCACAGCGGCACACATGAAAAAAATCGTTGTGCGGGAGTCATGAAAAGTGCTTTACCAAAGAAAAATAAGAAATGAAAATAAGTCACAAGTTGAAATATACAAGTCATAAAAGAAAAGAAAAAAAACAGTGAATAAAACGTCAGGAGGAAGAGAGTGCATTACAGAAAGGTAGGGTTACTGTTGTGAGCTGACCAACATTATCTTTTGTTCAATGGCAAAATAACTTCTGAAGAACATGAGAACAAGTCAGTCAGCTGTTGCTGGAAATGCATGGGGAGCTTATTTGGTTAAATGGATCAAATGGCGTGGATATCAACCATATTTCATTGATCACTGGTTCAAATAAAAAAATGCTGTTGCATATGAGGAAGGATTTTAAGCTTTCTCTTATAAAGCATTTAGAAAAGGGTAGAAATTACAGAGAGTGTTCAGTGGCATTTCTGGTCATTCTGGTGCCCTAAGCGAGATCTCCAAACAACCCCCCCCCCCAAACAAAAAACAAAAATACAAAAACAAAACAAAAAACAAACTCATCTTCACGGGATATAACACTTTTAAAATTTACTATTATAAACACAAAATAAATAAAAATAAAATTCACACTGCTCCCCATAAGGTATAGATGTGATATAGCATCTCAAATTAGCCTACCTTCCAAAAATTATACTGGATGGGCGACGCCATTGATGCTGCATGTACATTAATAATACAGCATTAATGATAGCGCTACTACACAGCTAGGTAGCTTAGCTGCTATGTAATGCTATCTAGTTATAGCTTAGCTAGTTAGCTAGCTAGCTTAGGGCACAACATTTCAAAAAAGCTAAAACCAGAGACAGACAGACGCTTTTAAAAATGTCCATCAAAACATATCTCTATACTTCAGTCCCCCATGTGGAGTCGCCAGCCGCTTCTTTTCACCTGACAGTAAGGAGTTTCACCTGGGGGACGTAGCGCGTGGAAGGATCACGCTATTCCCCTAGTTCCTCCTCCCTCCGAACAGGCGCCCCAACGACCAGACGAAGCGCTAGTGCAGCGACTAGGACACACCCACATCCGGCTTCACACCCGCAGACAGCCAATTTTGTCTGTAAGACGCCCGACCAAACCGGAGGTAACACGGGGATTCGAACAGGGGATCCCCGTGTTGGCAACGGAATAGACCGCCACGCTACCCAGACGCCTCCAATCTTTCCTCTTCTTTCTAAACTGCGCCGGCAGAAAATTTCAACAGATGCAGTGAACTGTCAGCTGGTGCACCCCCCCCCCGTCTCGCTCATCATCTCACTTATAACAAATAAATAAGTCTTAATGCGCCTGTTATTCGTTTCATTTTTATAATTATTAAAAATATATATAGATTGATTTATTTTAAGTGGGGGGGGGGGCGCCCTCGGCGATCGTCTGGGTTACCTATGCCTATGGCTATGCCCCTGAGTGTCTTTTTAGATGGGACAAACTGGGGAGGTTTTTCTGTGGTTCTCGAGGTGGACCTCTGACTTGGCCCCAGGGGAGATTTCCATCAGAGATAATAAATCACACTGCAGTTCAATAAGCATGACACACGATTATCAGCTGGTTGACGTGAGAATTGAACACAATCGGCAATGTCACCCATGGAATACGAGAAAAATAATACTAATTTGTTCAGTTCAGTCGTTGTTGTGACTGGCAACATTATTATTATCACGTCAGGATTTTACACATACACCGAGCATTTGCTAAATGAAAATCACACACATGTATATTTGGTCTTGTTTGGTTTAGATTATTGCACCCATTGCGCGGGGAAAAGCAAATTAGCTTTGTGATTGTGATGAATTTGCTGTTTGTCTTCCGATAGTGAGTGGTATAGGAGACCCCCAGGATGAGGTTCAAGGGTTATAGTTGGAAAAAATTGGGCTCTGAAACATCTACATCCTCCTGAAATCCATTAGAAAACTGTACTTAGGCGTCTGGGTAGCGTAGCGGTCTATTCCGTTGCCAACCAACACGGGGATCGCTAGTTCGAATCCCCGTGTTACCTTCAGTTTGGTCTGGCGTCCCTACAGACAGGTCGTGTCTGCGGGTGGGGAGCCGGATATGGGTGTGTCCTGGTTGTTGCTCTAGCGCCTCCTCTGGTCGGTCGGGGCGACTGTTCAGGGGGAGGGGGAAGTGGGGGGGGGGTAGCGTGATCCTCCCACGCGCTAGAAACTCCCCACTTTCAGATGGAAAGACGCGGCTGGCGACTCCACATGTATGGGAGGAGGCATGTGATAGTCTGCAGCCCTCCCCGGATCGGGGTGGAGCAATCACCAGGACGGCTCTGAAGAGTGGGGTAATTGGACAGGTACAGTTGGGGAGAAAAAAAGGGGGGGGACTGTACCTCTCAGATCGCAATTGTAAATCATCCCTGTCTTTCCAACAACATATGGAGCTATGCATGTGTGTTTGCGCGCGCGCGTGCGTGTATAGCCTTTTGATCCTGAAGCATTTTCACAGCTTTATCCCTTGTCCTCGTACAAGTTCAAGTTCGAGTTCAACTTTATTGTCATATGTATTTGGAATACAATGAAATTCTTGTGCACTGGCTCTCTTTGCCTTAACACAAAGAATATATTCTAACATACAGAAAACAATAAATACAATTTATTGGCGAAACTGGGATGGCTTTTACGAGAGAGGACAGTTTGCATGAAGAAAACAAATACTTCTGTTTCACTCATGACTCTGTTGGCGACAGGCAGCAGGCATGTATGAAATACCTCCCAGAGCGCGAGGCTGTTCTGAAGTTTTCATACACTGGCTCATGTCATCTTCACTTTAAGTTTGGTGAGATAGAGTTACGATGCTGACATTTCATTGTGGCCAAGGTGCTGGGGGGGGGGGGGGGGTGGTACACTATGCCTCGATCTGATCTCACCTGACAATTACTAAAAGCCTCAAAACCAGGCATGATAACCCTTTCGTCAACAGTGTTTTGAAAGGTACGAGCTCCCATGGATGTTTCAGTTTTTTGTATTGACCGCTCACATCAAGATCCTCATGTAGCAATCGTTACTATGGGCAAATTTGTTCGTATTGTAAAGCAACTTTGAGTATTAGAAAAGCACCATAGTTTAATTTATTATTATTATTATTATTATTATTACACACCCATGGGATTTTTTAGCCCCGAAGTTTGTCTCAGAGACCAGTGTAGAACCTGGGTAACCCCTGAATTTAGACACCGATTGGCTAACACTGATGTCTTTGTGGGCCTGGGTGATTGCTCATTGCAAGAGGTAGACAATAGATGTTAGGAGGAAGGAATTACAAATAACCATCATGCTTTGCGATGACCTGTCTGACAATCTTAAATGCTAAAAAATTCTAAAAAAATACCATGGGTGTGCACAAACAAATTTGCCCATAGTAACGATTGATACATGAGGCCCCAGCAGGTCTCTGCTACCTTGTATGTTATGATGTTATGCTGACAGCTAGGCAACATGGATATTTGTCATCATTGTAGAGGCACATTATTCAGGTCTAGTGATTGTTATGGAATCCCCGTTTTCCCTGTTCTACTGCCGAGGTATGTCGCCCCAGAGGACAGTCTTCTTTTTCACATGTAAAGGTTAAATTGTTTCTACCTATAGAGTTAGCTCCACGGGAACACAAGTTCCTGTTCGCTGCATTAAAACTAGGTTGGTCTCATGGCAGAGCCCTCTCCTTAAATACAAATAGGTTGTGTGGGGTAATTATGCAAAAAAAGAATTGCCTTTGATGAAAATTTGTCTCATCGTTTGGCACCCTAAATGCAATAAATCAAATGTTTAATAATCCAGCGAGAGACCAGAGGAATAAATCTAACGACACCATTTTACATGTGAAGCTGGGTTCACATTATTTATTGGATTAGTGTTGTCAGATTTGTCAGATCATGACACAAAACAATTGTTTCGTACATCAGATGAAGGCTTTGAAAATGACAATCAGAAGTAGGGAGGTTGGAAAGGGTGGAAGTCTTTAACCCTGCATACAGCTGTCGACATGATCTCATGAGAGATTGGCTCTTTTTTAAAAATAACCGCCTCATCGTGTGTTTACCTCTATTTTTGCATCCAAAATGATAGATACACAAGAGGTCTCACACACACAGATGAATATAAAATGCAGCAACTGCTGGTATGATGTGTTCTCTGGATCTGCAGGGGGTTGAGGCGAAACTGGCCTGGGGTTTTATCTCTTGTGTTGCATGACTTACTTGTCACATCTGACCCTAGCAACCATCAAGCAGTTCATGACCCTTACTGTTGTTCGAGTTTCTGTGTGGGTCTTTGAGCGAGAGACAGAAAAAGACAGAGAGGAAGAGATGGGAGAAGTGTTTGCAGGAAGAACCATCTTCTGTTTGATGGCTCATAATAATGAACTGCAAGCAGAAGCCTACACACAAGCACTGGCCTTCCTCAAATATCAAACTGGCTTTTCAAAAGCTGTTGTTCGGAAAGGGCACAGCCCTGTTTGCATGATCAGCATGAATAATATCACGGTGGCTCAGTCGTGGAGCCAAGAGCGCCCCTGAGTTGTCAGAGTCGATGTCTGATCCACCATGGAGAGGATAGTAATTTTAGATGACAGCGCAATGGGCAACTGCACAGACAGCAAGACAACATCCCTCCTGCACCAACTGATGCTGCTGAAATACGCAGTGTCATCTCTGTTGTGTCAGCACACCAATTCCTTAAGGACAGACCAGTGATAAGCCAGCAATAACAGTCTAGCCTATTCAAAATATATGCCTTAGTTCCAGAAGGGTGTGGGCAGGTTTAACTAACTTTAAGCAAAAGCCAAAGCACTTACCACCCTGTCATTAACTTGCAGTTTGTTTTTTTTTCTGCTACTTGCTGATACTTTCAAATTTGATTATTAGAAGGGCATTTGAACCTAGAACGATATGAAGTGGAGCTCTTACATGATTTCAGACACATTTTTAGTCCCAAATGCCATTTAGACTGTACCAGCTCCACACTCTGGTTAATCCGTGACATAAATACTGAGGATATGTTGTCAATGATTTTTCAGTTTGGATGAGGGATTCTGCAGAGTTTTCCAACTGAGGAGTAGTTGCTGCATTATACTGGCAGCCTCATATGCTCATATTAGCATTCTGCATTTCTGGTTATCAACACTTTCAAAATATACTTATTTGCATGCATGAAAGGTCCCTGCCCCTGGTCTTATCGGCTCCAGGAATAGCATTGTTAGCAGTGTATGCTGCTTGTGTGCCTGTATTTAAGTGTACTTAGCATTGTTTGCATGTTTGCTCCCATGTGGGTTTTATTTTTATGCATGTGTGTGGGTCACTATCTGTGTGTGCATATGTGCATGCTGGCTTGTCAGTGAATATCTAATTACACACAAGCTCTTTCTTTCCTCTATGAAATTCAGTTGCTGTAAGCCATTGATTTCAACAGAGTAACTGACAGAGATGGAGCGATAAAACCAGTTGAAGAGAAGAGTTCACACATAAGGGGATTTGCTGGTAAACAGAATGGATGATCATCCCAATGTGACATGAAAAAACCCATGTGCAATGGAGAGATGTAATTGATGAAAATGTGGGAGTGGATTTCAGAGGGGTAATGCATGTAATGTGTGCCACATTGTGTGCTAATAAGGTCAAACAATGTTGATAGCACATGGCTAAAATAACTTCTAGGGCAAGACAAAAATAGAAAATAATTTCTGCCTCTACTATCAGAATACAGCAAAGGAGAAAATGGTAACAATTAGACCATTAAGCAATCATCAAAACATGTTACTCATTTAACCAGATGTTATCGACTGTATTATAAAGACAATAATCAGTAGACCTCAAGTCATGTCAGCCTTTGCTGCTAACATTATGACAGTAGATGGTAGTATCTGCATCTGTTTCTACTGCCCTGTAGATTTGCCTTTTAGGCAAAGGCTAGGAGAAGGTAACTCCAAATTCAAATTCAAGAAGGCGCTGGCAGCAGGGCACTTGATGGTTTTTGCGGCAGAAGAGCCCAGTAGGATCATGAGCCATATCGGCTCAATGGCACAAACATCAGATGACATGCAGAGGAACCACTCTGTTGGTCAATGGATGGCATCACTTGACAAGTAAGCTGTCACTGCTGGGCAACCGCTTTATCTACTGAGCCTGTTGCACTATGGTGTACCACTTAGGAATGCGTTCTGAGGTCCAGAGAGACTGTTCGGCAGGGGCATGACACCGGCTGTCTTAACTACTGTGCAAGGCATGATGTGAGGAGAGCTCGATGGGATGATATTGTTACTCTAATGCGGGCCTGATGGTCCACAGGCGTGCTTGCCGAGCTTAAACTGCATCACAGTCATCATTGTGTCGATGGACTGCCGAAGAAGAAAAATCAGTAGACTGTGGAGAAGGGGTCAAAGAGAAGAGGGTGACAGGGAGAAAAGGATGGAGAGTATTTGGGGAGGAAACTCATAGTTAGTCTCTGTCCATGCAAGTTTCAGTGCCATATATTCTCACAGCTCCCAGACTCATAAAGCTTTGGGGATCAGTCAGGTTAGACACACACTAACATATATAATACATAGATGCAGACTTGGTTGCAGAAAAAATGCAAGCATGCAAACAAATGTGCACACAAGCACACATAAACATCATGGTAATCCAGGCCAATATATGTAATTTTACGCTTGTGTATTCTGCATTTTCACTACAATCTTGTTGCAAAGTTGTATTTTGCGATATTGGGCTATACAAATAAAATTGACTTGACTTGACTTGACTTGACGTGACTATACTTACAGTTTTCCTTTCTCTTTGTATTCAACAACCTTCTGCACAATATACTAAATTCAGGGCAAAGTAATTTCTAACACCTTTTTAAAGATAAGCTAGATTCCCTAAAAAGCAAATTCTTCCACAGATCACTGTCATTTTTGCCCAGGGTTAGCAATATGAACTGAGCCAGGCTCTGGACTAACTGAGAAAAATCGGCAACACGAGCCTTGGGCTCACTTCTAGCCAAGTGCTAAGGGTAATCCTGTGCTAAAAATGTGAGCAAAAATCTAATACATGAAGATCCTTTGCGAGGATACAGAGAAAGCAGTCATGAGAAAATTCTGGCACTCTCTGGCCCCTATAACTTCTTACAAAACCAACAACCACTTGTTTTGAACATATTTGGTAAATAGCCTATGGTCTTACCTTCATGCTGGTTGCTACAATGCCTTTCAGGAGTACTTGGTTAGATCAAAAATATAATTTTTTTACAGTAGCCCATGAGTTGCTTAGACCAGACGCTATGTGCTTGTTGTGTGAACAACAAATCGAGCACCTCCGAAGTTGGCCGTTGTCGATGCTACATTCTATATTTGCAGCTGCCTAAGTAACCATGATGTTACTGAAGAGATTTTGCAAATACATGTAGACACTTTAATTGAACTATCCATTTAATTAGATTACTTGACTTAATCAGATTATTGTCTGCGTGTAAACAGTCATTATTCCATCAGTTCTCTTGCCAGCTCTGACAACAGATATAGCAGGCAGTTAGGCACATACATCACACAGGAACCAAGTTAAAGGAAAGGTAGGGTGCACGTGACATGTGGAATTTTATATAGCCGAGAATGATCAAAATGGAAAATTATGTTGCGTTAAAATAAGAAAATTTGTTAACCCTGCATTAAATTCAGTGATTACAGACTCGCATAAAATAGGAGGCACTGCTTATTATTTATTCAAAATGTATATAGTGTGGTGACCCACATCTATATAACTAGAGACATTCACCTAAGAGGACAGTGTACCTTTAAGGGAAGAGGTGAGGGGTCAGATAATGCACTTCCGCTTCCGGTACACAGTTCAGTGTCGTTGTCGAATGTATGACATGCAAAGTTGGAGCTAGTAAACTACCTCGACTACGTCTACTCTCACGTCTCCTGTCTCGTTGTTTTCTAACTCCACAATAGGAAATAATATGGACAATAGGTGTGCTTTGTGAATTTGTGGCTTTTCCTGTTGAGCAATGTCAATATAAGTGGTTAACTTTATGACACTGCATAAGAAGGGATATGTGGTTTTCTCCAAGTGTACTTTCCAAATTCTCCTTGTGATGTTTTCACAATGAAATGAAAAGGATAGGAGAAAGGTTGCATTGTCGAATGAATTCAGATGAACTCCAGGTTTTCTTTACAACCCAACAACACACCTGTTGATTTTACTCATCAACACATTTTCAGCCTGACAGGGGGACTAGTAGGTGAAATGCTGGCATAGCCTTGGATTGGAATAAAAGCTTGCACACGCATAGCCCTTGATGGCACATTTTTGAATACCACTCTTTTAAAAGATTGTAGTTTCTTAGATTAGGTCTGCAGGTCCTGGATTGGATATGAAATAGCCTTGCATCATGAAGTCAAGGACAGATGAAATCAAACGTGGTCTTTGTTTTGGGGGGAATATCCCCTACCAACCCTGTGGAACAAGTGCACATATTAAACCAGCCTTATGTTGCCTTCACATGGAACTCAAGGGCAGTTGAGCACATGATATACGTATGGTGTGCAAGTGGTAAAGTTGCAATAACACGACTGATAGGCGGAAAAGATAAGACCAATGGGAATATCAATGTATTTCTAGGATATATTACTAAAAAAAGGCTGTCATAATCTCGGAGCTAACGGAATATTTGGTAATGATTTACATTCATCACAGTCTGTAGACAGTTTGTAGATATGCCATACCTGATCCAGTATGACACGTAAAGGTTTTATTCATGTTATGATTCCACCTTGCAGGCTGATGATTCTTGTGTTAGGCCTTCTTCTAATCTTGACCGAATATTCAGCTCTCCAGATGTGATATTGTAAATGACCCTCTCGTGTCATTGGTTGTTTGTGATTCGAGGGACCTTTATTTTGAAAACCGCAAACGGAAGTAGAGACATCAGGCGGGATTCTGTCAGTAATCCTTTGTCGTTCAATGAAAATGTGAACGTTTCTCTGAATCTTGTAAGAAGAATTTCCCTCGTTATTACTGGATTGATTACAAGGTATTTAAGGTGCCTTTTCTTTTTTTTTGTAATCTGATGGTATTGATTTCGTTTTGTACCTGTTCTATATTTTGCTGGATATAACTCAAACGTTACTCTTTAGAGAGTGGTGATTTCTTTGCTAGTAAACCTGATTTCTAATGCCTGGCTATGTAACGTCATTCTACATTGGGTACTGCTTCATTGAACGTTTATTTTTCTGTGGATTGTGGAAAGAGAAGTTGCATCTTATTTTGGCTAGCCTCCAGTTGGAGAGAGAGAACAAGGTATGTCATATTGTCTTGTTTTCAGTGGGATAGGTTTGTGTATTTGTTCTACTGTAGGCTATTGTTCTATGTAACGGACCTAATTTACTGCACTGTTCAAGAAAAGCCATTAATGTAAAGAAAATTCCATGTTGATGTTTGGATTGTATATTATTATTTATAAGAGATCTAAGAGTATTTTCTGTTTTTTTTTCATCTCAGCTCTTACGTTGTTGATTGTTAAATAAACACATGAAACATCAGTAAAAAAGAGTACGACCATCTGCCTTCTGGGGACACTACAGATATGGTATAATCATCAAGCATATAGCAATGGAAGACATTAGTGGAGGCAACAAAAAAAAAAACAGTCACAAGAATTATCAGCCTGTGAGGTGGAATCATAACATGAATAAAATCAGAATCAGAATCAGAATTGTCTTTATTGGCCAAGTATGTTTGCACATCCAAGGAATTGGACTCTGGTTTAGTGGCTCTCAATGTACTTACACAGAATAGCAACACAGCATCCGTACATCCATCCATTTTCTGAACCACTTATCCTGCTCTCAGGGTTGCGGGGATGCTGGAGCCTAACCCAGCAGTCATTGGGCTGCAGGCGGGAAGACAACCTGGACAGGCCGCCAGACTGTCACACAGCGCCGACATACACATACACACTCACACACCCACACCTAGGAACAATTTAGCATGGCCGATTCACCTGACCTACAGGTCTTTGGACTGTGGGAGGAAACCGGGGCCCCCGGAGGAAACCCACGCGGACACAGGGAGAACATGCAAACTCTACACACGATGACCCAGGACAACCCCCAAGGTTGGACTACCCCAGGGCTCGAGCCCAGGACTTTCTTACTGTAAGGCGACTGTGCTAACCACTGTGCCACCGTGCCACTAGCAACACAGCAATTTTTAGGAATATATACACTACCGTTCAAAAGTTTGGGATCACCCAAACAATTTCGTGTTTTCCATGAAAAGTCACACTTATTCACCACCATATGTTGTGAAATGAATAGAAAATAGAGTCAAGACATTGACAAGGTTAGAAATAATGATTTGTATTTGAAATAAGATTTTTTTTACATCAAACTTTGCTTTCGTCAAAGAATCCTCCATTTGCAGCAATTACAGCATTGCAGACCTTTGGCATTCTAGCTGTTAATTTGTTGAGGTAATCTGGAGAAATTGCACCCCACGCTTCCAGAAGCAGCTCCCACAAGTTGGATTGGTTGGATGGGCACTTCTTTGAGCAGATTGAGTTTCTGGAGCATCACATTTGTGGGGTCAATTAAACGCTCAAAATGGCCAGAAAAAGAGAACTTTCATCTGAAACTCGACAGTCTATTCTTGTTCTTAGAAATGAAGGCTATTCCATGCGAGAAATTGCTAAGAAATTGAAGATTTCCTACACCGGTGTGTACTACTCCCTTCAGAGGACAGCACAAACAGGCTCTAACAGGTACTATTTAATGAAGATGCCAGTTGGGGACCTGTGAGGCGTCTGTTTCTCAAACTAGAGACTCTAATGTACTTATCTTCTTGCTCAGTTGTGCAACGCGGCCTCCCACTTCTTTTTCTACTCTGGTTAGAGCCTGTTTGTGCTGTCCTCTGAAGGGAGTAGTACACACCGGTGTAGGAAATCTTCAATTTCTTAGCAATTTCTCGCATGGAATAGCCTTCATTTCTAAGAACAAGAATAGACTGTCGAGTTTCAGATGAAAGTTCTCTTTTTCTGGCCATTTTGAGCGTTTAATTGACCCCACAAATGTGATGCTCCAGAAACTCAATCTGCTCAAAGAAGTGCCCATCCAACCAATCCAACTTGTGGGAGCTGCTTCTGGAAGCGTGGGGTGCAATTTCTCCAGATTACCTCAACAAATTAACAGCTAGAATGCCAAAGGTCTGCAATGCTGTAATTGCTGCAAATGGAGGATTCTTTGACGAAAGCAAAGTTTGATGTAAAAAAAATCTTATTTCAAATACAAATCATTATTTCTAACCTTGTCAATGTCTTGACTCTATTTTCTATTCATTTCACAACATATGGTGGTGAATAAGTGTGACTTTTCATGGAAAACACAAAATTGTTTGGGTGATCCCAAACTTTTGAACGGTAGTGTACAAGAAAGGACTATATACAGGTGAAACCATTTCTGTGAACTGTGAAAAGGATACAAATAATGCAAAGAAGTGAAGAGTGCAAGAAGTGATGAGAAAATATTAAACAGTTAAAAAATAAGTATTACATAAAGTGGCCATACCATGTACCCTGGTTCTGCTGAATGACAGAAGCTAAGCAGGTATAGACTTGGCTAATACTTGGATGGAAGACCTACTGGGAAAATTAGTTGCTGCTGAAAGTGCTGTTGGTGGGCCAGTAGGGGGCAGTCTTTTCTCCGGTCCTAATAACTACTACTTCCGGCTGCTCCCGTTAGGGGCCGCCACAGCGGATCATCCGTTTCCATCTCTTCCCGTCCTCTGCATCTTCCTCTGTCATACCAGCCACCTGCATGTCCTCTCACCACATTCATAATCCTCCTCTTTGGACTTTCTCTTTTCCTCTTCCCTGACAGCTCCATATTCAGCATCCTTCTCCCAATATAACCAGCATCTCTACTCCACGCATGTTCAAACCATCTCAATCTTGCCTCTATTGCTCTGTCTCCAAACTGTCCAACCTGAGCGGTCCCTCTAATATATTAATTCCGAATCCTGTCCTTCATCACTCCCAATGAAAATCTTAGCATCTTCAGCTGTGCCACCTCCAGCTCCGCCTCCAGTCTTTTCATCAGTGCCATTGTCTCCAAACCATATAACATAGCTGTTCTCACAACCATCCTGTAAACCTTCCCTTTAACTCTTGCTGGTACCCTTCTGTCACAAATCACTCCTGACACTATTCTCCACCCACTCCACCCTGCCTGCACTCTCCTCTTCACCTCTTTTCCACACTCCCTGTTACTTTGGACAGTCGACCCCAAGTATTTAAACTCATACGCATTCATCACCTCTACTCCTTGCATCCATACCATTCTAATGTCCTCCTTCTCATTCACGCATATGTATTTTGTCTTGCGCCAACTAATTTTCATTCCTCATCTCTCCAGTGCATACCTCCACCTCTCCAGGCTCTCCTCAACCTGCACCCTACTCTCGCTACAGATCACAATGTCATCCGCAAACATCCTAATCCACGGAGACTCCTGCCTGATCTCATCCGTCAACCTGTCCATCACCATTGCAAACAAGAAAGGGCTCAGAGCCGATCCTTGGTGTAATCCTACCTCCACCTTGAACCCATCGATCATTCCAACCACACACCTCATCACTGTCACACTTCCCTTACACATATCCTGCCATACTCCTCTCGGCAACTTCCGACTTCCTCATACAATACCACACCTCCTCTCTCAGTGCCCTGTCGTATGCTTTCTCTAAATCCACAAAGACAAAATGTAACTCCTTCTGGCCTTGTCTATACTTCTCAATCAATATTCTCAAAGCAAACATCGCAGAAGTGTTCTTTTATGGCATGAAACCACACTACTGCTCGTTAATCATCACCTCCCCTCTTAACCTAGCTTCTATTACTCTTTCCCATATCTTCATGCAGTGGCTGATCAACTTTATACCTCTGTAGTTGTTACAGTTCTGCACATCGCCCTTGTTATTGAAAATCAGTACCAGTATGCTTCTTCTCCACTCCTCAGGCATCCTCTCACTTTCCAAGATTGTGTTAAACAATCTAGTTAAAAACTCCACTGCCATCTCTCCTAAACATCTCCATGCCTCCACAGGTATGTCATCAGGACCAACTGCCTTTCCACTCTTCATTCTCTTCATAGCTGCCTTCACTTCCTCCTTGCTAATCCACTGAACTTCCTGATTCACTATCCCCACATCACCCAACCTTCTCTTTCTCTCTCTCGCTCTCATTTTCTTGATTCATTAACCCCTCAAAGTACTCCTCCCACCTTCTTAACACACTCTCCTCAATTGTCAGCGCATTTCCATCTCTATCCTTGATCGCCCTAACTTGCTGGCACATCCTTCCCAGCTCAGTCCCTCTGTCTAGTCAATCGGTGCAAGTCCTTTTCTCCTTTTAGTGGCTAACCTCTCATACCACTCACCATCCGCCTTTTCCTTTGCCACCTCTCTCTTCGCGTTACGCTGCATCTCCTTGTACTCCTGTCTACTTTCTTCATCTCTCTGACTATCCCACTTTTTATTTGACAACCTCTTCCTCTGTATATTTTGCTGTACTTCCTCATTCCACCACCAAGTCTCCTTGTCTTCCTTCCTCTGTCCTGATGACACACCAAGGACCTTCCTAGCTGTCTCCCTCACTATTTCTGCAGTGCATGCCCAGCCATCTGGCAACTCTTCACTACGACCCAGCGCCTGTTTTATCTCCTTCCTGAACTCCACACAACAGTCTTCCTTCTTCAAATTCCACCATTTGATCCTTGGCTCTGCCTTTACTCTCTTTCTCTTCTGGCATGCTGCCTGCGCACAATTAACCCTTTGATGGCATCTCCATTTTCTGTTGCTTTTAAAGACTCTATGCTTCACACCCTGGATGACTCTTGTAATCTCAGTGCTGATGACATTACCACCCTTTAACTCTACCTGCACTGACATATTGGACTTGGTTGCTCCTGTTGCAACCAAATGCCTTAAACCAGTGACAGAGCCATGGCTCAATGACACCACCTGTACTCTTATATGCACATGTAGATGCGCTGAAAGAAAGTGGAAGAAAGACAAACTTAATCTCTCCTGAGGAATTCTAAGAGATTGCTTATCAGAGTACCAGAGAGCCATTAAATCTGCAGAAACACAGTTTCTATCAAACCTTATGTCCAACAATTGTCATAGGCATCGGGTTCTTTTTAATACTATTAATTATCTTATAAATCCATGTGATTCTCCTTGCATTGTGCCAACCCCCGCGCTCTGTGAAGAATTTCTTAAAGTTTTTACAGATAAGATCTCTGCTATTAGGGCCTCACCCTCTTCTTTGGCCTCAGAGCCAGCTGTTTATTCTATGTGCACAGCTGTCTTAGAACAGTTTGAGCCCGTATCCCTCCCCTTTATATCTGAGATAGTTAAGCATTTTGAAGCCTTCGTTTTACCCCCTAGACAGCATTCCACCAAGACTGTTAAATGATGTTTTTATTGTAAATTGTTTTCATTGTAAATTTGATAAACACCTCTCTTCTCTCAGGCTGTGTTCCAGTTGCTTTCAAACATGCTGTTGTACAGCCCCTCATCAAAAAGAGCAATCTTGATCCCTCTGTTCTTTCTAACTATAGGCCAATTTCCAAGCTACCTTTTCTTTCGAAAGTCTTAGAGAAAGTAGTTTATGTACAATTACAAATGCACCTAAAAACTAATGGCATTTCTGAAAAGTTCCAGTCTGGTTTCAAATCACATAATAGTACCGAGACAGCCCTTTTAAGAGTTTTTAATGCTCTTCTTTTAACTGTGGACTCTGGGAATTCGGCTGTTCTGGTGCTTTTGGGCCTGACTGCTGCCTTCGACACTGTTGACCAAAATATTCTTTCATGACGTCTTGAGCTGTGTGTAGGCATTAAAGGTACTGCCCTAGAGTGTTTCAAGTCTTATCTGTCAAATAGAAGCTTTTCTGTCAGTATAGACCAATTCTCTTCAGATGTGGCCCCACTTAACTGTCGGGTCCCTCAAGGCTCAATTTTGGCCCCCCATTCTTTTCTAATTGTATATGCTGCTCTTGGGGTCCATTTTTAAAAAAAAATATAGTATGTCTTTTGATTGTTTTGCTGATGATTTGCAAATCTATCTGCCTATAAAAACAAACAGCAGAGATTATATACAGGCTTTGCTGAGTTGTTTAATGGAAGTCAAAACATCTATGGAGTTAAACTTCCTGAAACTAAATCAAAATAAGACTGAAATAATTGTATATGGACAACCTGATCTTCTGGATGGTTATGATAGCGCTCTTGGCCCTTTAGCTTCCTACAGTCGCTCTTCTGTTAGGAATCTTGATGGGATTTTTGACAGCTCTTATTGATAAACAAATAAGCTCAGTCGTCAAAAAAAGTTTTTTTCAATTACGACTGCTTGGAAAAGTAAAGGTCTATGTCCCTGCAAATGATATTGAAAGGGTAATTCATGCATTTATTACCTCTCGTTTGGATTATTGTAATTCATGTATGTTGACGTAGCTAAGTTGTCACTTCGTTGCCTGCAGCTTGTACAAAATGCAGCTGCTCATCTTCTGACAGGACAGAAATGACGTGATCACATAATGCCTCTACTGGCCTCACTTCATTGGCTCCCTGTCTGTTTTAGGATCCAGTTTAAGATTTTATTACTTGTTTTTAATTCCTGGCACCACCTAATTTTTCTGAGCTAATACATCATCATACACCAGTCAGAGCACTCAGGTCGACAAACCAGATGCTCTTACATGTTCCGAGATCCAGGCTTAAGCATAGGGGCGACAGAGCCATTGCAGTGGCTGCCCCTGTTCTCTGGAACAATCTACCAGTACACATAAGATCTGCTCAAACCCTAGAGACTTTTAAATCTTTGTTGAAGACCTACCTCTTCTCGCTGGCATTCAATTCAAGTTTAGCTTGACACCCTGATTTTATTGTGCAAATATACATTTACTCTTATGTTTTATTGTTTATATTTTATGTTCTTTATTGTATTGTGTTTTCTTTACATATATTTTTATATTCATATGTCACTTATTTTATGTTGTATTTTAAGCTTGTGCAGCACTTTGGTTCAGCTGTGGTTGTTTTAAATGTGATATATAAATAAACTTGACTTGACTTGGTCTCCAAAGTCATCCTACAGACCACCATCCAATGCTGCCTACCTACTTTCTCCCCTGTCACCACCTTGAAGTCTCCAATCCCTTTCAGATTATGCCTTCTGCGTAAGAAGTTTCCTCCAGGCCTAATAACAATAAGTAAACTAAAAAAGAAAAAATCAAATTGCAGTGATGGGAACACTGTGCTGTAGGAGATGCCGTCCTTCGGCTGAGATGTTAAACCGAGGTCCTTACTCACTGTGGTCATTAAAGATCCCATGTCACTTATCGCAAAAAGTCCACCTGGCCACCTAATCATCCCCTCGTGTAATTCACTCAAGGATTCCCCCCTCTCCACCTCAAGCTGATGTATGGTGAGCGTTCTGGCGCAAAATGGCTGCCGTGCATCATCCAGATGGGTGCTACACATTGATGGTGGTTGAAGTGAGTTTCCCCCCTTCTCTGTGAAGCGCTTTGGGTGTCTACAAAAAGCGCTATATAAATGTAATCTATTATTTTATATTATATAGTAGGTGGATTTTTTCTTTTTTATGTACAGTATACAGCCTGTTAATATATACAGCAGTGAGTGAAATGTATTGCACATTTTTATTTTAGACTAAAATAAATATATATAATTTGTAGGTACAGTGGGTATTATAGTGTTTCAGGGTTACTGCAGTGACACAGTGAGTTAATTGTACATAACTGTGACAGCGAGGGGGGAGAGGCTGTTCCTGTGTCTGGTGGTTATGTTGTGCAGTGTCCTGTAGCGCCTACCAAAGGGGAGAAGATGGACTAAGTTGTGTCCAGGGTGCAAGGGGTCGGCAGTGATTTCCCCTGCCCCTTTCTTGACTCTAGAAGTGTACAGGTCCTGGATGGTGGGCAGGTCGACACCAATCTTTTCTGCAGACCTGACTGTCCGTTGTAGTCTGTTCCTGCTCTGTTCTGTGGCCGATCCAAACCAGACAGTGATGGATGTGCAGAGAACAGACTCGATGACTGCAGTGTAAAACTGAATCAACAGCTCCTGAGGCGAGTTGTATTCTCTGAGCTGGCACAGGAAGTACATCCTATGCTGGGCCTTTTTGATGACTGTGTTGATGTAGGACTCCCACTTCAGGGAGATTGTAGAACCCAGAAACCTGAAGGAATCCACAGCCGACATAGTGCTATTGAGTATGGTGTGTGTGTGTGTGGGGGGGGGGGGAGCGCAGTGATGGGGAACTCCTCCTGAAGTCAACTGTCATTTCCAACATGGTCTCACAGAAATACGTGAAATGACCACAACCTCTTAACACTCGCATTACGTGCCGGCACCACGGAAACAATGCCAATGGAAAGTAAATTAGGGTTGTGTGTGTGATATAACTCATTTTGATGTAATGAGGTTAGGGTTAGGGTTAGGGTTTTTAGAGAACAAAAAAAATCGCAACTAAGGCACTATAATGAATTCAGTCAAATGACAATAAAAATAACAATAAAATAAAATGTTGTCAACTAGAAAATATTAAACACCGCTCATTGCATGATGTTGCTGAATCAGTGAATTTGTGGGTCCAGCATGACAAAGGATCCTAAATTACTTTCCATTGGCATTGTTTCCATGGTGCTGGCACGTAATTTTAATGCATTACGTGCCACCATCACATAATGCGAGTGTTAAGAAGTCGTGGTCATTTCGCCTATTTCTGTGAGATCAGGTTGGTCATTTCCACAGTTTTGAGCGTGTTCAGCTCCTGGTTGTGGTGACCGCACCACAGGGCCAGCTGTTCAACCTCCCCGTCTTTATACAGACTCATCTCCATCTCGGATGAGGTGGATGACTGATGACTTGCTGCATAATGATGTTCGCTGGCTGAGTAAAGGCCATGGAGAGGGCGTGTGACCTGCGTGATGAGCTTGTGTCATTTTTATCCAGAATGCGGAGCCAAAAAGCCCAAGAATATCAGAGATTTTATTTGACAATAAGGTATATAAGGCACATGTTATTTTTTGTGTGACATCATGTCTAATCTAAATCACCTTAATCTGCAATTACAAGACAAGAACTACACTGTTGCAGACATGTACGAAGCGGTTGAAGCTTTCCGGTCAATGCTTAACCTTTTGGAGAGAGACATTCACGGGGGAAAGTTGCACTTTCTACATCTGCGGGAATGTGTAGGGGCCCCATTGCAAGAACAATGAAATGCGGGAGGATCCAGCGATGAAAGATTTTGTGACGAGCCTGGCAGAAAAATTCAGTGAACGATTGGGAAGCTCCCCTAAACTCTCAGGTGACACCCTCCTCTTCCTGAGACAGCCGTTCTCCATTTTGGCTTACAGCCAGTGGACTGCAAAGGCCAAAAGGCTGGTACCTTCCATAGATGAGTTAACTCTTCAGATGGGGGTCTTGGAGATGAGAACATCTGATTTGCTCAAAGCAAACACAAGGATGTTGGATCAACGTGGTTCCACAAGCTCGATTCAAAAACATGAGCGCTATTGCATTGCTCCTCCTCACAATTTTCCCTTCCACGTACATAAGTGAGTCATCATTTTCCTCAATGTACTCGATCAAGAACTAGGAGAGAAACACTTTCCAATGCACATCTTGGCCAGTGCCTCAGGACTGCGACAACAGAAAACAAGCCCGACATCAGAAAGATTGACTCGTTTTTACTTCTCTCATGGATTGGTGAATGAACATCCATTTATTTTTGTCCATTTGTTTTTTTTTTTTCATTTTCCGATCCGCTTATCCTGCTCTCAGGGCTGCTGGAGCCTATCCCAGCAGTCATTGGGCGGCAGGCAGGGAGACACCCCTGACAGGCCGCCAGACTATCACACAGGGCCGACATATATATATATATATATATATATATATATATATATATATATATACACACACACACACACACACACACACACACACACACACACACACACACACACACACACACACACACACACACACACAGGGACAATTTAGTATGGCTGATTCACCTGAGCTTTGGACTGTGGGAGGAAACCGGAGCCCCCCAGAGGAAACCCACGCATACACAAGGAGAACATGCAAACTCCACACAAGACCACCTGGGACGACTCCCGAGGTTGGACTACCCCGGGGCTCGAACCCAAGACCTTCTTGCTGTGAGGCGACCGCGCTAACCACTGCGCCACCGTGCCGCCCTTTTGTCCATTTGTCGATAATTAAATGATTGGTTTTGGACTTACTTTGTTTCAAGAGTGCATTATTTTTCTTGTGTGACCCTCAACACAGGCTTTAAGAATCCCAGGCCTAAATTATAACTACTACACCACCACTCTACTACAACTACTATGGTAATAATGATAATGATAATAACAAATAACAACAATAATGATAATAATAATAAAATAATGACAATAATAATGATAATATTAATAATCGTAATAGCAGCAATAACAACATCTGTGCATAAAACAACTTTTGCTGGCGCAATGAGGGGGAAAAACTCCCGGGCGTTTTGGCCCTTGGCTTGGCGTGCATGACATGATTTGGCCCTTGGGGAAAACTAATCGGGGAACCTAGGTCTATAGAAATGCATTTAAAAGTAAACTTGGAAAAGCAGCGCAAAAGGTGAGAATTTCATACCTTACTACAAATACCTCAAACAGAATGATTCAGTCGGGTAACAAAAAAACAAAAACAAAAACAAAAAACAAAACAAGAGTTCAAACATTTCGGAAAGCTAATCCGATTGCAAATGTCGGTCGGGAAACATTGCCCAACCCACGTCAGAAGTGCTGCAAAATGCGTGAGACTAGTTTTCTAGGAAACAGTCAACGTCAATTTCCACGACCGGTGACACGGTGCACCCACGCAGAGGTTCGTGCCGTGTAGTCCCATACTGCATCAGGTGATTTCTGGTGCGCTGATCAGGAAATCACCTGGCATAGTTAGCACTGATTGGTTGGAAGGGGGGGCATCCTGTTTACTTTCTGCTTTCCGTGACATATGTTTGCCTATGTCTGTTTTAAAAAGCGGTCGCCTCGTCTTTACTTGTGCGTCTGCCGTGTCTCTTTAAATACGGTAGGCAGTGCTCGTGTGTGTGTGTGTGTTTATGGTGTTAAGCGCACTGTGTCTCCGCAGGCTCACTTGACGGAGAAAAGACAGGTCGAGTCACCGCGACGCGCCGTCCTTATCAAGCCGTCAGCTGATGAGTTTGACCCAAATAGATGAACGGAGCTCCCCACGAGGGACCGGACCGCAGCACCCGTCCGTGTAATTTCGCCTTGAGATAATAAGCTTTCGCTTTAGGGTACCACATACGTTACATCCACCTCCCCCTCCTCCTCCTCCACCCTCCCCTTTCTGTTCAAGGCGGGAAGCGTGCAACGGTATCCGCGGACGCGTTGCAGTAGCTACGTTACTGAAGGGGGCTGAGATTCGGTCTAACCCCAGGGTTTATAAAGGACAAGCCTGCTCGTTTTATTCAACTGAGGGGGGACTGACATACTGCCCCCCCACCAAAGACACCGGGTTGTTGTTTTTTCCCCCTCCGCTCTGTCTTCGGCGAATCGTAAAATGGTCGTGGAAATGAAAAAGCATGTTGGTCGGTGTACGACAGCCGACCGTCCACATCGAAGTTGGATCCTGTGAATTGGAGGAACCGTTAAGGCGGCCGCTGGAACGGACTGTGGACCTTGTGGGCCCCCCCCCCCTTCGCTTCTTCCTTTTTTCTCTGAGGTAATGCTAGCTCATTTCTAAACAGTATTCTCTTTTGAGATGATGGAGGTGTCCGTCTGTGTTGGAAGACCCGAGCTGTGAGAGTTTAACATGGCTGGTAAAATAGTGAATGGTGGTTAGTCATCAAGTCTGGCCGCCGGTGTTACAGTTGACTGAAACGGCCAGGTAGATGAGTGTAGCTGGCGTCACTATGCATACTTTAATGGTTAAATGGAGCCCCCCCCCACCCCCCGTTTGTTTTAGCGAGCACGTATCCTATTTTGTCTATTTAAAAGCCCTAGTCTCGTAGTTTTTGGTTCGACTGTGAGTCAAGTCATAACTATACCGGGATGAAGTCAAAACATCGCTGTCGATTCCTGGCTTGTCAGTTTCTGGCCTTCCGTGACTCGCTTAAAAACCAAACAACGAGAGCCAGTACCGCAAGTGCTCGTGTTGCCCGTGCCATTTTCTGCTGTTGCACTTGGAGGCCAGTGGTCCTCTCTCTGCCTTTGTATCGCAGCACTAATTTTCAGCGGTAATGCAGCAAATTTATTAATCATGCCTTGACCAGGCGTAATGGCAGCAGTCCTTTAAAATCTACACATTGCTACTACCGTCATTGTTGTCCCTAAAGTGTGAAGTGTCCGGACTTTAATTGGAGACCCCTGCTAATTGATAACCAGTGCAACAAACCAAGGTTAGGAAATATTCAGAATTAACCTGCCTTCTCCTCTCCCTTCGCGCCCGTGGTTATTTAGTTATCATATTTAGGTTAATGATCTAGCGTTCATCTATCTGAAATATTGAGCATATGTATGTATGCAGTATTGTGTTCAACGCAATTGCTGCATCTTAGTTTTTCTGAATGTTGAATGTTCGTCTTTAGATCAGTGTCATTTAATCTCCAGTGCTTGACTATCACATTCACGATATGATAGCTATACTGACATTACTAATTTATCACAACGATCCATATCCACAAACGTCCAATTACTTTTTTGACAAGCTGAACAGAGATTACTGTATTGACCTAACTGCACAGCGCAAGTCTGTATTAATTAATTAATCAATTGATTGATTAACCCAGCTAATTCATCCTTCTGCTGTGTCAGCGCTGGATATGACATTCATCAAGGAGCACAGAGCTTGGAAATACTCTCGTTTTAAGCAAGTGGACCTCAGTATCCAAGTTTTGGGGTCCTGCCTTCAAACTAGGCAGAACTGTTCAATTCCCTATACGTCAGTGTAAAATCTCAAGCAGGACCGTCATACCTCCTGTATACTAAATTCAGCTCGTGCCAATAGCAGTTTCTGTGACATAGTCGGGGGGCGTCTATCGATTTTTACTGCTACTGTGGGGTCCTGTGGACAAACAGTTTCATTCCTGAGGCATTGGGGAACATGCTACAGATAGATATCCTCCCAAGAAACAAGCAACGTCAAACTGCTGACTTCATACCTTTTTTTTTTTAAGAAGTTATTTATCCTGTCTGATGCTGTTGACCTGGTGGTCTCCAGAGGTGGGACCAAGTCATATGTAAGTCTCAAGTCTTGGCACTTGAGTCCCAAGTCCTAAACTTTGATTTTACAGTCCTAAACAAATGATCAATGATGATGTGTGCTTACATGAATTTAGTACCGTTTCTAATTTTTAGTAACAGAGTAATGGTTTATGCACTATATTTATTTACAGCATGAGTGCTTTTTAAAATGTTTGTATATTATGGATTCAAAGTGGATCTGTAATTATGGAAATGAGTTGATTGGCTGCACAATTTTAAAAGCATTTTATCTTTGGGCTTGGAGAATGTATCAAATCTTAAAGTCAATATAAGAGCTCAAGTCCAAGTGAAGTCATGGGTCATTGGCGTCAGTCAAGTTGCAAGTCTTTTTTTTTTATCAGAATCATGTTAATTGGCCATGTAGGTTTGCGCAAATAAGGAATTTGACTCCGGGTTCATAGCTCTCTGAGTGTACTTAACAGAAGAAAAACACTACAGCACAACAATCTTCAGATATATACACAAGGATTGACTTATACAGGCGAAATAGGAGGTGATAAAGTGCAATTGGTGCAGAGAATATATCATCCATCCATCCATTATCCAAACCTCTTATCCTGCTGTCAGGGTCACGGGGATGCTGGAGCCTATCCCAGCAGAGATGCTGAAATGGATGTTAGCAGGTTACTTGCATGCATGCCTGAGGAAGATGGACATGACGGGGCGTACCAGTATACGTACAATGTACAGTACAGTATATACTTTATCAAGCAAGTTTAAGTCATCAAATTTGTGACTCGAGTCTGACTGGAGTCCAAGTCATGTGACTGGAGTCATACCTGATGGTCTCTAATCTTAATGATAAAGCCAGTGTATGACATTTTGTATCCCCGTGGCCCCTTTTATAGTGAGAGCCTTAAAGAAAATAATCAACAAGATTTATGTTTGACGCTCTGTATTTAAAGTTTGCCGTAATTTGTTAAGTTATTCAAAATCTGATGTTGAATTTCAAAGGAGCCTATCAGAGACGGACTTCAAACCATCTGAAGAGGAAAAGTTAAATGTGCCTTTAGATATGATTTTGTGAAGCCAGCAACTGGCCAGCAGTACATTAAAGGCTCTGAATTCTCTAGAGCTTAAGTGGCTTCCTTATCTCTTCATCCTCTTGGATGATATCCAATGGCCATTGAACGCTTCGACGATAACCATAGGAACTGACAAGAATTAGAGCTTGTATGATTGCTTTGCACTAGTAATTGCAGCGAAGAAATAATAGTGTAGCGCTCGCTCCATGTACTGTAAATTTGATATGCACTCAAAATATACATGCTTTCTTTTAGTTTTAAACATTTTAGCTGTACCTACAGTACAATGGACATTTCTAACGTGGAACAGCAATTTCTGTGTCCTTTTGTTCGAAAAGGTGCTCTATTGACATGAATTATTAAAAAATAAAGGGTGTGGTAGAATAAGTGGTCTGTCAATCATTGCTGTTTTGTCAAGGCTCAAATTTACCTCCAAAACATTTAATGAAAAGAAAAGTTTTTTTTGAAAGAGGATAACCTAGACCCTTGAAGTTACAAAAATGAAAGAGGAGTGGATCAGTCTTGCTGCATGTAAATCAGAGACTGCCTGAACTCGCTCCGTTTGCTATATAATGCACTATATTCACCCTCCTCTATTTTGTTTGTCTAATTCTAACTGTAAAATATGCAACACATGTACACTACTTTGTTAAAAATACCAAAATGCAATTCTTTGCCTCTTCTCTTCTCGTGCAATCTTTACACTGTCGACTACCGCCTGACGGGACGAGAGAGAAGCCGCAAAAAGACGATTCAGTAGTGTTCAAAATCTCCATTCAGTATCGGTTCCTATAGAGTACCCCGTTTCATATGGGAACAGTAAAAGAGTGGACAAGGGAACGATTCTGAATGCACTAAGACTTACTTTAACCCTATGCTGGGATTATCCACAATACTTAATTTATCGCACTGGGAGTAAAAATAGGCAGATTATTGCTGTCTGGACAGGTGGTAGAGGCTTGAGAAAATGACTAGACACCAAACAAACACATAGGCCTACTGAAAATAACTTTAGTCTATTGAAGATATAAATAGATATTTATTTTTAGCTATGCATTGATTTCATATTGTGTGTGTGTGTGTGTGTGTGTGTGTGTGTGTGCGTGTACAAAGATATGGCACATATTGATTTTTGTTAAGGAGCAACCATCACAAAAGCATATTTCAGGGTTGTATTTTTGACTATCTCTTTACACAATGTTTTATCAATAATGCACTGAAATATAAAAAGACAAGTGATTAAGAAAAAAAAAAAGCAACGATCATGAACCAAAAACAGAAATACTAACTTGCATACAATTAACAGTGAAGAAACACAAAATGATTGAATATCACAGAGGTGCACCTTTCACATCTCAACCCTACATGTAGAATGTGAATTGTGACAAACGAATGCTCCTCCGCTCAGGCCTTTCTTGTAGCGAGGCACCCTGCTGTGGGTATGGATGAGTGAAGGTGGCTCGGAGCAGAAGGCTTTGCGCCTGCACCTTAATTGCCTGGGTCCAGACCTTTGAATCCACCCACTCCACCGAGTTGACTGATTGTTTGATTTTTCTTTTAAGTGGAGTCTAACAACTTGACATTTCTGTCTGATATCGGGTAAGCACCTTAAAGTTCCTCCTCCAACATCCTATGATCCATCTGTCAGTCAATTAGTAATGAGTTACTATCCTGCTAGATGTGTAGAAGAACAGGGACACTGAACTGTTGAGCCCCTTCATTGGTCCAGGGATTTGATGGAAAAATTATGTATATAAAAAACAAATTTTAATCATCCACATTAATTGATGAAAATGAAAATCATGAAAAGCTCATCTGCTTAGCCTCCAAAGACCGTGTTCCTACATTGTGTGGATTTCAAGATTTACAAAGCGGAGAAATATATTGCAACAGGGTCCTGAGATTAAGTCATCATATATGGAGCCGTTTTATTCAAGGCTTTTGTGACCATATGCTGGGGTGCTTTAATGGTGGGATAAAGTCAGCCAGGGTCCCGAGTATCAAACCTGGCTCCCCTAAGTCTAGCCAGCTCTGTATTTATATATACACACACACACACACACACACACACACACAGCTCACGATTGACCTTGAGATGGGGCCTGTCAAAGATTAGCACATCACTGCTGTAATTGCTCACCTTGAATAGTGGACCCCCTTGTGCTTTCCTCAAGTGGATCCCGGCTATGCACAAAAGGGCCTTTGTTTGTGTTAAACTACTGGGCCTTGTTTTCTGTGCCTGGTATACCGAAAGAGCTCCACCTGGCAACAGCCTTCACCTTAAAAAGAACTTTAGTTAACCAACACCACCTTCACTAATCCCAAAGACAGAGAATGTCTTTACTGCTGCCAGTATGTTACTCAGAGAGCTATTTATATTTGGTCAACACTCACTCTGAAACTCCTCAAAGCCCCATTGATATTTTATACACAATGTCCAAAGCCTGGCAATTTTCACAGAATTTTACCCTATTTGGAAATTAATTTCCAGATTATGTGCTTAATGGCGTCCTAGGATGATGAAAAGTTGATCTCATGGGAAGAAAAATAAACACTATTTTCAAAGACGAGTAATCTGTCATGTAACAGTCTTCGCTCTTCAAGATTGGATCGTTTGTTCCTTCTTATTGAGTGCTGGCTTTGTTAACCAAGCACTAATAGTAACGATTCTCTAATTTGTTAAAATGGCTTGTAGATTCAGAGCTATTTTGGGTTTCTAATATGCGTATCACTGATGTAGATATGATTGTTTTCCCCATAAGAGGGACAGTTCAGTCAGAATAGTGAAGAATATTACAGGTTTCCCAGTAAAGGGGATGTCATGAGATTTTGATAAGCCCAGTCCTTATGATACCCCAATGCAGCAGCAGGACTCCTGTTCTGATAAAAATCAGAAGGAGCAGAGGCCCTCTGGGTCTGTCATCCTGTGCAATTGGTGTCAGGAACTGCCTCATCTTTGCTCTCTGCTTGCTGGACCCTAATTGGGTTGTCACACCTGCCAGAGAAATGTGTCAGGTCGCTGTGAAATGAGCTGCTTTACCAAATCAAGGCATACATCCTTTCTTATTTTAGCAGATTCCAGCCCCTGCAACTGCTCTGAAATTATCATGGAATAACTGGATATGTGCCAGTTTGATGGAAAAAAATAATAAACACTTTCGATTATGCCCTATGAGGACTTTGTGCTTCAAGTGGAAACGTAGCACATTCACATGATTGTTTTATGCTCTGCATTTCCATCTACTGGATTTTTAAGAGTTCTTTGAGTAAGGGCTTCTTTTGTTGTACTACATTTTCTTCTACTTATCTTTGGTAACCGGGGCATCAAATAGGATGAGTCCCTAAGACTCTGCTCATCAGCTACTTTTCTGATCCTGAATCTGGTAGTAAGCAGAGTGCACATAAGTCCCCCTCCACGAGGCTAATATCCTCCATCTGTCAGTAAAGCTACACAGGTTGGCTGTGACATTTAGGAACATCACTTGGAATACTTGAAGTGTGCTTGGTCAGCCACAAGTCCATCTCCGCACCACATAAACCATCAAAAGCGCTTTATGCTGTGGTGACTGCGCATGTGTCCTTTCCAGGGTGCTTATAGATGTGCCTGGGGGATGACTCAGCTCTCGCTCCTTCTCAGCGCTTCACTGACTCCTGGTTCAACCCCTCTCCTTTGCCAGCCACAGCAACATAAAGGAGGCCTTGCTGCAAGGTTAGACTGAGGCCAAAACACTGGCAGCATTATTTGCTGTGGTAGCCTCTCTTTGCGCAGTATTAGTCATCTGGAAACACAGCTTTTCTAGCCCCGCTATGATCACAGTATGATTATGGTGAGGCCAGCAAAACATCTTCTCGTGCTGCAGTGAGGCTTCAAATTCAAAGTGCTTGTTCTGTGTTAAGCTTGCCTAAATGCAGTCGTGTTGCAGGTGGGGTGTGGTACATGTACTCTACTGGGAGAATGACAGAGAAAGAATTCTACACCAGCACATCATCCCTCTTTGTATCTCGTTACTGTCACTCTGTTGGTATGCCTTTTTTTTTTGCATTTGTGCTTTTACACACATAAACACTTTAACCATGTACAGAGTCCTATGTATACTATGTGCACACAATCTCATTGGTGCACAAACACGCTTTCTTTCCTGTTCTTTTCTACTGGTCACGATTGAGCAACACTGAAAAAACTATGCGCATGTCATATTTTATTCATGTAAAAGAGGATTCAGCATCGAGGCTTGCTCATTCCTGCAAGCTCAAAGCAGAACTCAGCAGATGTCATACTGTCTGTATCCCCAGATGCTTCCCCTACAAAGTGCACAAACACACACATAGTTTAATGCATACCCATTGCTTCCCTGTGCGCACACAGCCACTGCTATGATGCAGAGGTGTCCATTTCCCAATTTCTGTGATTTCTATGTCATTTCATCATTCTGTAGTTTTCACCAACTGCAGTGATAATTGTGACACTTTTGAAAGTGACAAGTGTATTCAGTGCACTGTAGACATTTTTTAAACAAATATAACCCATCACAGATTGTCAGCAATGAGAATGCAACCGCTACTACCGCAGCAGTTGTCCTAAAGCACATGACCACTCTAATGATGTTCATTTTTAATGGGAAAGGATGTGGTGGTACCAGGCCTCTGGTGCTGCATGCCCTTTCCAGACAGGCTTTTGCGTGATGCTGATAAGGCCCATGGTTCATTGGCCATTTTACAAGATATGCTTGGTGGGCAATCCCGATCTCTGCCTCATGTTCTTCAATGAGTGCATCCAGCCCATTGCACTCTGTTCATGGCTTAACACAACCAAGCAAATCGAACAGCTCATTAGAGAGTAGGTTTTGTACTACAGCAGACAGGTAAGAGAACATGATTATGTTTTGATATTCTCTGTGCGTTGACTGTCAGACCAAGATTTGACTTTACCAAACATAGGCCAGATGTCAACAGAATGATGACTAATAATGCAATGCTGAGACTTTTCATTCACCTGGAAGGTCTTGAGAAATAAAATGTGCTAGCACAAATTCTGGAATAAAGGTTCAAGAATTGGCTCAAGGAGCACTGTAGTGCATGTTTTGTTGGTGGTGTTTTTAAAAAAAAATTATAACCTGGCTGTACGAACAAAATCCAGTTGAAGTGACCTGACTGAATTCTCAAATAGACATGCAGCAGTTGACTGCATTTCTTAACGCCTGCTGTGAAATTTTCCCCGTGCTTATACATTTGGCAGGCTTTTCCAGGACATTGTACTGTTTGAAGAGATCCCAGCATATGGTGCTATGGGAATGATCAGCCCCTACTCCAGCCAACATTTATACTACCCTTCTAATCCTCTCTTATCTCATCTATGAATGCTCCAGTCTTATCTAACTACCAAGGGTTTACTTGAGCCAAAACCCTTTAAATTCACAGCATTCATTGGGAGAGTGCTAACAGATACTGTGTTATACAGTGGAGAAGTTGTGGAAGCTCTTCCTGTGAAACCATGTCGCCCTCTGATAATTTCAGATGCGTTGTTTCCCTTCAGTTTGAAATGTTAAGGTTAAAGATTAACTACTCAAAATGCCTAAAAAAATGCCACTGATTCAGTTTGGGTCAAATTATGAGACAACTTGACCGTATCCAGTGCCAAGTAAGAATGGGCCTGTCTAGCATCACAAATAGGAGTAGCATTGAATTACACCCAGTGGGTTTAATGGACATCTGTCCACGTTCAAATCATAAATCAAAACTCACCTTTTCATGTGTGATTTAATGTTTTCATGTATGATTTAATGTGTTCAAATGTGTGATTAAAGCGCTCTATAAATAAAATGTATTATTATTTACTATTTTTTTCAGTTGGCTAAGATAAAAAACAAAATAAAACTAGTTGAAGGAGAGAAGAATTAGTAATTTCATTCTGACTCATCATTCACTATAGGGTTTAATTTATCTAATATAGATTATCTAGAGTTTAGAGAATATAGAAAATGAATACATTTTAAATCCACACAGCTGGGTGCAGCGTGCTAACAAATGACCTAGTTTATTGTACGTTTTCACCTCCTATAATGAGTTTGGCTAGTGACAAACCTAAGCATTTGTAATGTGTGTTTGAGAGGGGGAGTAGGCCTATATCACGAGTTAGGCAGTCAAATTCATAATCATTAATGTAGCTCAATGTCATATTTTAAAAATTGTTCTGACTGTCCTAATGTACGACACATCTTGCCATTTGAATCTGTATCTGAAGTGAAGATTTAAGACTAAAGTTTGGCTCATTAGGAGAGTGCCACTCCACTACAGTGGAATAACAATTAATTTGTTCTAATCCAATTTTAGGTCAAGTGCTATGACTTTTCCTTCTGATGACAAGGCAGGCAACACAGGTTGTGAGTTTCTTTTGCATATGGTCAGGGAAAGGTCTTACAACTGGGAATTAGAATTTTGACTCCAATCAACCGTTTCAATACAGCTGAACTAAAGTCTCATCCAGGCTTAACCTGATATTACCCACATTATGGCGTTTAATAGGTTTTGCCTTAAATTTGTGTGTGTGTGTGTGTGCGCGCGCGTGCACATGCACGCACATATGAATATGAATTCCTTGGTCAATGTGCCTATAGAAATCACTTCATGATTGGCTTTTCACTTTTATACATAGCCCATAGCATAGACTTGTTGTCCCACATTTTACCTTTGTTATTCAATATAAAAGTAATGGTTTCTTCAGTGCTACTGAAGGACATTGTTGTTTGTGCTACAGCAATGGTCCCTTTTCTATCTTCAGTATTTGCAAGGTGAACCATTGTTCATCATTTGTGCAAAGAACATGGGGCCAGCAAATACTAAGAGATTTAGCATTAAAATAATGCAATATTTTGAAGTAAACATTTGAATTTCCCATGATAGATCGCCATAGCTTTGGGTGAACTGTGGAGTACCTTGACTTGCACTGCAATTTAGCTGACCAGCAGGAGCTGCATGTCCAGAATGAGAGTACAGAATGAATGAATGGGAAAATGAAACTTGCAGATTTACAACATTAGTGGTGAGTAGAAAGTAGGGATGGTAATAAAAAATGTCAAACTGTTCCTTTTAAGCTTATGTTTTGCTTGAACTTCAAATTTTTAGCCTCAACCATAACGACCAATTTCGCCATGAGATCACCCAACCTTATGCAGTTCTAGGTAAGCATGGTTCTGTCTTGCACCTTAAATTATAGTACTATTGAATTGCATATTTGACATGTGTCAGTCCCTTACTTAGCTAAAAGAACCTGGTTTACATTCTTCAGCACCGTGGCCCAGTGGTTAGTGTGACTGGTGTACTTTTTCATTGCGTTGTGTAGGAACTTCTCTCATGCATGGGATCTGTATTCTGTCGCATATAAACAAAACAGGACAGGTTTCAGAAAACATCAGATCAGCTCCTGCTGTAGCCTCTTTCTACATGTCCAAAGCGGGAAAGAGCACTTAGCTAGCAACACAATTTTCTTTTACAAAAAGAAATAAAACATACCTGTCGCATATAAACAAAACAGGACAGGTTTCAGAAAACGTCAGATCAGCTCCTGCTGTAGCCTACGCAAGAATTGGGACCCACATTAGACATAAGACACATTAGGAACGGATAAAATAAATTACAGGGGCAGACAAAATGACATACCTCTTTCTACATGTCCAAAACGGGAAAGAGGCAGAAGTCAGGGGGGACATACGTTTTATAGCTACTAAGAGGAAATGGCGTCAAAACAGGGAGGGGCTACTAACAGGAAATGGTGTCACAACAAGGAGGGGCTACTATAAGCGTTTCCTGATGATATAATAAAATAAAATAATGTTGGCAATGAAAATAATAATAATAATCATGTGGTGATACTTTGTGTAATTATATAACATTTTTTGGTTATGACGTTTTTAAGTATGCTACATTAGCACAGTCCTCTCACAGCAAGAAGGTCCTGGGTTCGAGCCCCGGGGTAGTCCAACCTTGGGGGGGTCGTCCTCTGTGTGGAGTTTGCATGTTCTCCCCGTGTCTGTGTGGGTTTCTTGCGGGTGCTCCGGTTTCCTCCCACAGTCCAAAGATATGTCGGTCAGGTGAATCGGCCATACTAAATTGTCCCTAGGTGTGAATGTGTGTGTGTGTATGTGTGTGTGAGCCCGTGATGGTCTGGCGGCCTGTCCAGGGTGTCTCCCCGCCTGTTGCCTAATGACTGCTGGGATAGGCTCCAGCATCCCTGTGACCCAGAGAGCAGGATAAGCGGTTTGGATAATGGATGGATGGATTATATATCATATTATTGTCCCCCCCCCCCATAGCCACACACAAAAGAGAATCGTTTATCCAGCTCACTGATCTGTGACATGATACTGATTGGTGACAACAGAGGGACTTCTATTCATTGGAACACTTGGTGAAAAGTACCCAAGATAGTTTTCTTTTTCTTTTTTGGGATGCAAGATCTAAAATGATGTAATTCAACACAGAATAAGTTAAATATCAACAAATAGTGCCAAATGACTAGCATGTAGTTTGTGAAACTTAGTGGTGGTACTATTGATTATTTTTTTTCCTATATATTTTCCACGTAGCACCAAAAGACATTGTCATGTGATTATGAGTGTAGTGGTAACCACTGTTTAATGTTGTCCCAAAATGGGCTTACTGTGCTGAGCATCTTTTTTTTTTTAATGATTAATAGTTTTGTTTTGTTTTTTCCACAAAAAACAAAACATATATACAGGTATTTCAATTACAAATGATATGGATATTAAACCAGAATACGATGGAAATGAAACAAACGCAACCAGACCAAAAATAAATAAAAGAGAGGCATGACATACTGAGATAAGGAAAGAAAAAGAGAAGAAACAAAAAATAAATAAAAGAGAAAAAACATGACTGCAATGTGTGGAGTGCTTAAAAGTTTACAGCAGTACTTGTCAACAGGTATTCTAACCAAATGTATCTGTTATTTGCATTTTATGTGATATTTTACTGTTATTTTATGAGCTGGAAATGCCATTAAATGCTCAATTTATAAGAATGGTACTACCCTCATTTCAAGTGATATTGTTCTACCTTATCAAGCAGCCTATATGATAAATGTTCTAGGGCAGCCAGCTGACCAAGAGAAGTGTGCCACAAGAATGATGCTGTTGCAGAGGAGGGCTTCCATTCTTTGACCACGAGTTTCCGTCCTAACATAAGGGCAGTCTGGATCCAGTCAGCAAGTGGTGGAGTCAAATCACTTAATGCATAGGGGCCACCCAAAATAAACAGACCGAAGGAAAAAGGGATGCCTAGACCGGTAATTTATTTACATCGATATGTATAGCAGACCAGAACTCCTGTATTTTTGGGCAACTCCAAAGCATGTGTACTAAAGTACCATCTTTGTCGAGACACCTCCAGCACTCTGAGCTGTCCACCAAACCCACTCTACGCAACCTAGATGGTGTCCAGTAGACTGTTTATAATTTTGAATTGGATCAGCCTTGTTCGCAGTTCCCTTGACATTTTTTTTTCCATTCCTAAGTATTCTTCCCCATTGTGCCTCTGAAAATGAAACCTTTAAATCAGTTTCCCATGTCAGTTTTAGGGTCAATATATTGGAATCTGAGGCTGTAAGGATCATAGAATAGTAGATAGAAGCCTCATGACCATGTCCAAAGATCTTAAGGACCCTCTCTAGAGTGTCACCACTAGATGGGGCTATTGAGGGGGAGCCGAAAATTTGTATCAGCAGGTGTCTAAACTGCAAATGCTTCCAAAATTGAGTGTGTGGGTAAGTCGAATTCCTGCCCAAGTGCCTCAGAGGATTTTAATGTTTCTTCCTGATACAGGTCCCCTAGGTCTGTAATACCTTTCTGAAATCAGGTCTTCCAGAGGAAGGGCGATTTATCTATACAGAGCTTGGGATTTAGCCAGATCCCAGCAGACCGGTGAAGAAAGGGGTCAGATTTAAGGATCTGAGCTATTCTCTTCCAGGCCCACTGAATATGTTACAAAATAGGATGTGACTGATACTGTGGGGCTGATTTGGCTGTGATATAGTTCATGGGCATAAGAGGAGTGCAAATTGTGCTCTCAAGATGGAACCACGGGGGAGACCTCTCCGGGGGCAAGGACCACCGTGCCATATGCCTGAGAGTGAAAGCGTAATGGTAAAATAACAGGTTAGGCACCCAAAGGCCTCTTCTGTCCACTGACTGCTGCAGTTTTCGCAGGCTCACTCTTGGACGTTTATTGTTCCATAAGAATTTATTACAAAGTTTATCAAATTGTTTAAGTAGTGTACTGGAATTCGGATTAGGAGAGCCTGCAGTAGGTAGTTGAATTTCGGAGAACAATTCATTTTCATGATGTTTGCCTTGCCCCACATAGAGAGATACAATTGAGACCAACGCTCTATATCAGCCCACAGTTTGTCCAATAGGGGGTCAAAGTTTATTTTAATTAAGTCAGACAGTGTGGGGGAGGGGGATGTTATTCCAAGATAATTGATGCCTTTTTTAGGCCAAGCAAAAGTGCCTGATTGGAAGAGGTTTTTGGGGCAATATGGCATAAGAGAGAATGCCTCAGACTTTGTCCAGTTCACTTTATAACCTGAAATGGATGAGAATATGTTAATAATTTTAAATAGGGAGGAAAGAGAGCATTCAGGATTGGATATAAACAAAATAATGTCATCTGCGTACAACATCAGTTTATGACATTTGTCACCAATTTGAATGCCTGGAAATGTACATTCTCTACGGATAGCCACTAACGGTTCTAGTGCAATGGTGAAGAGCAGAGAGGCGAGAGGGTCCCCCTGCCTGATGCCTCTTCTGAGTTCAAATGAGGGAGAGATTGTGCCGTTGGTGAGCACAGATGCCTTGGGATGGGGTGTATATGAGACTAATCCAATCTATGAACTTCTTGCTGAAACCACAACATTCCAGGGTGGAGAGCATATAGTATTGCCACTCCACCCTGTCAAATGCCTTTTCAACATCTAGCGAGATGGCAGCCATATAGAACAGGTGTTATCCTGAGTAGCCCACATAATATCTACAAATCTAATGTTGTCTGCTGAGGAGCGGGAGCATATGAAACCAACCTGGTCAGAATGGATCAAAGAGGTTATAACCCTGTCCAGCCAATTAGCTAAAATTTTAGATGGTATCTTACTGTCACAGGAGGTCAAACTAATGGGTCTGAAATTTTTACAATCTAAAGCAGGGGTGGGCAGTCTTATCCAGAAAAGGCCGGTGTGGCTGCATGTTGTTGTTCCAATCAAGCAGTTACACACCTGTGTCTCCTAATCAAGTTCCTCAGCAAACACTACTGGTTGATTAGTGGTATCAAGTGTGTAACTGCTTGGTTGGAACAAAAACCTTCACCCACACCGCCCTTTCTGGATAAGATTGCCCACCCCTGATCTAAGGGGTCCTTCCCTTCTTTTGGAATAAGGGTAATAATGGCCTCTGATAGAGAGGGAGGAAGTTTTCCCTTCTCTAGAGCTTCGTTATAGGTCTCTAGGAGTAATGGTGCTAGTTCCTCGGCGTAAGCCTTGTAGAACTCAGCCATGTAGCCATCTAAACCTGGCACTTTACTTGAGGGTAGGTGCTTGATAACGTTGGTTATCTCCTCAAAAGTAATGGGTAAATCAAGATGTTCAAGATAGTCGTCTGACAGCAATGGAAGATTGAGGGTTGACATAAATGAAGTAATGTCATTTTTGTCTACCTCTGACTCAGAGGTGAAATGATTTACATAACAATCTCTAAAAGCCACATTTATCTCCTAGGGATCAGACAGAAGACGCCCATCTTCCCTCCTAATGGCTGGAATAGTGCGCATTGCTTCTTTTTGTTTAATGTATCTGGCGAGTAGTCTACCAGCCTTATCAACCTTCTCAAAATATTTCTCTCTGGCCTGAAAGAGAGAATTCCCCCCTCTGAGTCATAATTGAATTAAATTCATACTTCAGTCTCATCAATCTGGTAAGATTTTCGGGGGACGTGTTTTATTTACAGTTTGACTCTGCAATTCTGATCTGTTTTTCAAGCTCCTGGAGTTTTGCATAATTTTGTGGCTTCTTATACAAAATGTTTAATTGTGTGACCTCTCAAAAAGGCTTTCAGAGCCTCCCGGGCTACTCCTGCTGATGGAGCTGTTGGTAAATTGGTTTCTATGTAAAGATTAATTTGTGATCTAAGTGATTCCTTAAAGGTCTCATCTAATAAGAGGCTGGAATTTAATCTCCATCTAGTTGATTTAACTGGCCTATTTAAGGACAGTACATGAAGAAATATAGGACTATGGTCTGAAAGAATTATATTACCAATGCTGCTTGATACTATAGCAGGTATTAACGACTGAGATACCAAAAAAAAATCTATCCTAGAGAACGAGCTATGGGGTGGAGAGAAGAATGTATAATCCCTTGATGATGGGTTTTGGAACCGCCAAACCTCTATCAAACCAGATGCCTTGGACATATCTTTGAGCACCGCATGCACTCTGCAGGTGCAGGCTGATGGAGAGCTACGATCTAGTACTAGGTCCATTACTTCATTAAAATCCCCACCTATGATAATTTGATAGTCTCCCATATCATTTAGTTTCTTCTCAAGTAGTCCAAAAAATGCAGGATCATCTATATTTGGAGCGTACACATTTGCTAGTACTATTACCCTGGATCTCACAAAGCATCAACAGAATTCTCCCCGCCTCATCTGCACTCTTTCTTGTGCATTTGAATTGTACTTGCTTATTAATTAATGTTGCTACCCCTCTGCTCTTGCTACTGCTATAAGCAGCACCCACAAAGCCCACCCAATCAGTACAAGCTTCTGGGATTCTTGTGCTAGTAAATGGGTCTCCTGCATAAAAACGATCACATTTCTTGGATTTAATGGAAGTTAATACTTTCTTCTTCTTAATTCTGTTATGGAGGCCTCTAACGTTCCAGCTCATAAACTTCAAACCGTTTTTACTACATAGATAACGTTATGTGAGTGTTATACAAGTTTTGCTGTAACTTCCATAATGACCTATTTATGCATGACATCACAGAAAAAGGGACGAACAACAAATAAACTCTGAACATACATATAATAAATGCTACGAAAATACGAATGCAAAGCCTGACGCCTGAACTACAGTCAGTTTGGTCCGTGACTCTCTAACTTGAAGCCGCGGTTAACGGTGCCCTGCCCGACCCGCCCACATCCGGGAGCGCCGCGGATAATACGTCAAACTCTCTGTCTGACACAAGCGTGACCATACCATTAGTAACAAAGAGCGTGACATTTTGAACTTTGGCAGTCATTTACATTAGACCGAACCAGTCTATACGAAAAAATAATAAATAAATAAAATAAGCTTTTAACCCAAGACGCCCATAGTAGGAACCAACATAATGGGCAGACTTTGTATAGATAACTTACTACTCCACCTCCAAAATCTAACATACTGTCACGGTTTTTCTATAGCCCGGATAACTATGGATGGAGGCGGGGACTTTTAGGTGCAACAAACCGGGCTTCACCACCGTTAGCTAGATAGCTGCGCCAATGCTAGGGCTAGCCTGCTAGTTAGCTAGTTAGCCGTGTGCTAATGGGTTAGCAAGCTCACCTTGGGACCAGGGCTGGTGATGGAACAGGGCGGCTGAGCTCTAGGCGGGGCGGGAGATGGATGGCTGCTCTCCGGGGTGCGTGTCTCTCTCTCTCTCTCTGTACTCTGGCTCCGGTGTGACCGGGTGAATGTCTCTCTCAGTCTCTCTGGGGAAGCTCTCGGGGGTAGTCAGCTAGCTACAGGTACCGAGGCAGTCTGCTGCTAACACTACCACTGCTAGCCACCGTATCTACTGTCTAACCCAGGATACGCTAGGTTTCCCTGCTCTATCCCACGCTAAGGTGACAGTCTACGATATGGTTACTAAACAGTTCTGGCACTTTGTCTCTCCCGCGGTGTCTAATATAGTTGCGTCTGTGACAGCGCGAGCTAACCTGTGATTGGTCCTCTAGCTGCACGAGCCCAGTGCAACATTCCAAGTACATCCCCAGGCATTTCCCACTACACTGCCCCCCTCCAGCACTGTTGAGTCCCTTCAACATAAATGAACAACAGACTACAAAGATCAGTCTGATTAATCTAACACGATAAACGGGACAGAACACCCGCGAAATGAACTAGGCCCGGAACAAAGGGCGTCAAACAAATGTGGGTGGTCGCTATCCATACTGGACTCTTGTGACTAGCCTAGTAACCCCCAAGTCAACTAGTCACGTCCGTCAAAGTTAGTCTAGGAGCCAGGCGGGCCTCCGGACTGGCCGGCCCCGTCTGGTGGTGTACGGGAGATGGGACTCAGCGGCGTCGGCTTCGTCTCCTTCTGGGTCAGGGGCGTTGGACTGCCCGCCCGGAGCACAGGCTGCTGTCCCACGACGTTGGGTGATTGTCGACTCGCCTGAAGAGTAGCTGGCAGCAGTGTGTTGGAGCGGCTGGAACCGAGCCGGGGAGCCTGGTGTGCTGGGTCCTCCATCGTCGTTTGCGTGGAACAGGTCCTCCAGCCGGAGATCAAGGTCTTCATCGATCTCCTCCTGCTCTGTCACTCCTTCGTACTCCTCTGTTCTCTGCGCCCCCGGCTCCTCCATGTCAGCAGCGGGAGGACCTCCTTCAGGTGTTTCCTGCGGCCCTATGGCTGGTGCTGGAGCAGACAACAGAGCATGGCGCCTCCGCTGAATCCAGACCGGCACGTCGTCTGAGAGGTAGGGTAGCAGTCGATCGTGGTGGAGGACTCTCTCCTTACGACCTTCCTGGACTCTGTACAAGACGTCTCCCATCTTCTCTGTGATGAGGCCGGGACCTCTCCACCGTGGCTTCAACTTTGGAGATTGACCCTTCTTCCTGGTGTCGTCCCGGACATACACTAGATCTCCAGGGTGAAATGTGCGTTGTCGAGCACGTAGGTCGTGGTCCTTCTTGTGCCTGAGCTGGGCAGCACGGAGATGCTGGCGCGCCACTTCGTGGGTGTCCCGCATGTTCGCCTCCAGGTCAGCAACGTACTCGGCTGGGGAAGTGCGATGAACGTTGGCTTCCTGCACCCTCAGGGTGAGTCCTTGCGGCTGGTTGACTTCTCGCCCAAGCATCATCCGGTTTGGTGTGTAACCCGTACAGGCATGGGGTGAGCTGCGGTAAGCCCCGGCGAGGAGGTGGAGGTGTTGGTCCCACTCGCTCTGGTGTTTCCCCACGTAACAGCGGATCATTTGCAGGAGAGTTCGGTTGAACCTCTCGACTTGACCATTCGACGCAGGATGGTAGGGGGTCGTTCTGGTCTTGGCCACCTGGAGAAGTTCACAGAGCTCACGAAACAGGGCACTCTCGAAGTTGCGTCCCTGGTCTGTGTGGATCTCCAGGGGTACTCCAAACCTGGAGAGGAACTCCTGTAGCAGCTTCTGAGCGGTGATCTCTGCAGTTTGCTCGGGGATCGGGGCCACCTCCACCCAGCGCGTGAACTGGTCCACCATCACAAGGATGTATCGGTTCCCCATCTTGGATACTGGGAGCGGTCCAACCACGTCGATGTGAACCCTGTCCATAGGAGCGCCGGCCTGGTACATCTGCAAGGCAGCTCTGCCTGTTCTTCCAGAGGATTTACACGCCTGACATTCAGGACAGCGTCGGACGAACTGGTTCACACTGTCAGTCAGACCAACCCAGTAGAACTCTCTGCGAACTCGATGGTAGGTCTTCTCACGGCCCAAGTGACCGGACAGCAGGGCGCAGTGACACAAACGTAGGACCTCTTCTTGGAGCGCTGTTGGAACAATGAGACGGAGGATGGATGGCGTGTCAGCTCCTTCGTCCCAGCAGTAGTACAGGACTCCATTTCGCCTTTCTACTTGCGTCCAGACCAACCAGTACTTCCGTGCAGCAGGTCCTTCCAGCGCCATCTCCTCCTGTGACGGTAGCTTCCCCTCATCCTTCCACTGGTGCAACTTCGCTAGCACGGCGTCTCCCCTCTGGCGCTCCGCTAGCTCGTTGGTCGAATACTGGGCTAACCAGTTGATAGCAGGTGGTTCACTCTCTTCAGCACCATTCTGATGTTCATTGACAGGTTGTGACATCGTTAGGCCTCCTGCCTTTCCTCCTGGAGCCGATGGTGGAACGCCCTCTTCTGCCGCTCCGGAGGTGTTCTCTTCCGAGTCAGTTCGACGGATCGCTAGCGGGACCACATCATCCACATCATCGCTGAACCTTGCCCAATGGTGGTGTTCACGGTGACAGTAGGAGCAACCTCCACAAGGCAGCGAGTCCAGACTCTCCCCAGCATGATAGCAGTCACAGGCGGGTTTGGGTGACCTGGACAGCGCGTCCGCGTTGCTGTGCTTGACTCCTGGCCGGTGTTTGATTTTGAAGTCGTACTGGCTCAGCTCCTCGATCCACCTCGCCAGCTGGCCTTCTGGGCTCTTGAACCGAAACAGCCAAATCAAACTGTTATGGTCCGTCCGGATGATGAACGACCGGCCCAACAGGTAGTGGCGAAACTGCCGTGTGAAGCGGACTACAGCCAGAAGCTCTCGGCGTGTGACGCAGTATCGCTGCTGTGTGCTTTGCAGATGTGCACTGGCGTAGGCTATGACCTTTTCTTCTCCTGCTTGCATCTGTGACAGGACAGCTCCGACGCATGTGTTGGACGCGTCAGTGTCGAGCAGAAACAGTCCATCTCGAGTGGGGTATGCCAGAAGAGGTGCCGTGGTGAGTCTTGCCTTTAACTCCTCGAAGGCTACTTGTTGTGTGTCGCCCCACTTAAACTCCTCCCCCTCTTTCTGAAGTTCGTAGAGGGGGCTGCACAGATGGGCAAATCCTCGCACAAACCGTCTGTAGTAGTTACACAAGCCGAGAAAAGCCTGGAGCTCAGTGAGGTTTCTTGGGGTCCTCCAGTCATTCACAGACTTCACAAGCTCCGGGTTCGGGCTGACTCCGTCTCCGCTCACGACATGCCCCAAGAACAGGACCTCCCTCCGCAGCAGGTGGCATTTAGATGGCTTGAGTTTGAGACCGTACGCCCGGATGCGCTCCAAGACCTTCCCCAGGCTCTGCAGACCCTCTTCGACTCCACGCCCCAGCACAATGATGTCGTCGAGGTATACAAGCAGGTGTCTCCACTGTAACCCTCTCAACACCACCTCCATCGCACGTTGAAATGTGCCGGGTGCATTGCACAGCCCGAAGGGCATTCGGGTGTACTCGAACAGCCCATAGCGTGTTATAAAGGCTGTCTTTCCACGATCATCCGGGTGCACTCCAATCTGCCAATATCCACTTTGCATATCTAAAGTCGAGAATACAGTGGCTCCCTCGAGGGTGTCCAGACACTCTTCGATCCGTGGCAGTGGATATGCATCTTTGAGAGTCAGGTCGTTGAGTCTTCTATAATCTATGCACCACCGCACACCTCCGTCCTTCTTTCTAACTAACACCACTGGAGAGGCCCATTCCGAAGTGGATGGTGTAATCACTCCGGCCTCTAGCATGCTCTTCAGGTGCCGCTCCTCTTCTTGTTGAAAGCCCAGGGGCGTGCGCCGAGCCGGTTGTCGGACAGGTTGGCCTTCGCTAGTGTTGATTCGGTGCTGGACCGCATCGAAGCGCCCCAGGTCCACGTCACTGGCCGCGAACACGCCCTGGTGTTCAATCAGGAGTTGTTGCAGGGCCCTCCGCTGATCCTCATCCCACCCTTCACTGGCGGACTCATACAGGGACGACAGATGGTCGGGCAGACCCATAGTTGGTGACGACTCCATCCGTCGGACTGTGGCTGGTTCATTTTTTCGGCTCATGTCGTCCTCTTGTGGGGCCTGAAGCTCCTCTTCCGCCTCCACTAGCACGCCGAGGCAGGCTCCTTTCTTCAGCCTAACTTCTTTCGGCATCAGGTTACACAGTCGCACAGGGACGTGTGGGGCAACGTTGACCAACACACTGCCAGATGAAACTCCCTCGGTGAGGCCAGCAGGCTCCAGGACGGCGGAGATACCTGCCTTGGGGCTTTCCACCACACCCCAGACGTCCTGCTCGCTCTCCGCTGATAGTGTCAAAGAGTCCTGCAGCAGTATGCGAGAGACGGCGTACTCCCCCACGGACGTACCCACGATAACTGTGGCCACTGGCTCCCCTTCGACGTAGACCTGGCCTCCCCCGGATACAGTGACATGAGCGGCCAACATGAGATCTAGGCCCAGGAGGAAGGGGTCGCGGATGGGCGCGACGAACACATCCCATTCGATGGTCTTGGGGCCCAAGCGGATGGTCACCCTATACTTCGGGGTTTCAGCCATGTCTTTACCCTCTTCAGCGTTACGCAGAATGGCGATTCCGACGCTCGGCTGGTCGGCCAGATTTAATCGTTGGAATGTGTCTCGGGACATCACCGTGGCTTCGGCCCCTGTGTCAACGATGCACTTCAGCTGCAGGCTGTTCACGGTGATGGGAATGACGAGACTGGGTCCATTCCCCGAGGCTCGGCCGAGATTGACTGATGGCTGCTCGCTGACCTTCCTCGGAGCCCTCGGGCTTGGTGACCGTGAGTTACACTCTCGCTTGAAATGGCCCTCCTCTCCACACTGGTAACAGGTCCCTTTGCTGCGGGAACTTGGGCTCGGGGACCGCTGCGCGCGTTGCCCCGTGTGCGCGTAGGTAGCCCGCTCAAGCGTCCTTCCCCGTTCCACTCCTACTTGTTCTTTGGCCATGTACCGCTCGATGTTTAAGAGCACCTTGTTAATGTTGTCGATGCCACTGGCCAGGGTCTTGAGCTCGGGGGTGCTCATGCTGTCTCCTACCGGCGGAGGACTTGGAGAGCTATCGCGACGCCGCTCGTCTTCCCATGCTACTCGCCGGATTCTCCCTTTTCCTTCAACCTCTCGCCCCAGCGTCGCTTTAAAGTCATACTCGCGTGCCTCAACCTTCCTGATTGCTTCAGCTAGTGTTTTGGGTTCTGCCCCCAGGACTTCATACGCGATGTTTTGGTTCTTCAGCCCGCGCAGAAAGGCTTCTGCAGCGTAGGCCTCCTGCAGTGTAACACCAACCTGCGGGTATGCCAGTGTGACAAGTCTCCTCACTTCCTCGCCAAACTCATAGAGGGTCATCTCTCTGGCCTGCTTAACCTCGCTGAGTTTACGGCGCGCAGTTCCCTCAGGCAGCTCTTTACCGTAGCGGCGGCATAACTGGGTGATGAGCGCGTGGTAGTCATCTTTTATCGGCGCCGGCTGCGCGATGACAAAAGACATGGCGTTGTCCCTCAGTCGGAGATACAAGGCGTCCAAACAGGTCTCGTCGGTCAAGCCCCTCTTTCTCGCCATCCGTTCGAATGGTCCAACGAAACTATCCCAGTCGCCCTTACCATCAAAAGTGGCGAGGAGCTTGATGTCATTTTCGTGTCCTCGGTCGGGACCTTGTGAGCTTCGGTTGCCGCTCCGACTTTGAAGGTCTCCTGTCTGGCTCTGTTGACCTCTAGAGGAACCTGCCTGCCCTCCAACGCTGTCATCCAGCAGGTTTCGGCCGCCGTTGCTGTCCAGGGACATTTGGCCACCCTGCATCCCGTCGGGGGGTGGTACGACCAGTCGCTCCATTTTTTCCACCATGACCGATCGGAGTGCTGGTAAGTGGTGCGGGCTCACTGGGTCCATTTCCTGTATAGCGCAGGGCTGCTGGGGCCGCTTTGCTGCTCGGCCTGGCTGGCGTCTCCTCGTTGCGCCGGTCGCTCAAGTTAGCCACTGCGGCCATAGCTGCTGGCAACAGGTGATCAGCGCCGTCTCGCTGTCTGGCCCCTGGGTTCTCCCGGGCCGGGGTGAACTGCGAGAGTAGGCTCATGTCTTGCACCGTTCTGCTAGTTCGTTCTCCGAGCACAGCCCCTGCCGACCCTACACCACTATCGCTTTGAGGGCTACTAGGAGAAACCCCTTGCTTCACTACTTGAGCGATGGGCGACAAACCGGGAGGCTCACCTTGGATATCTGAACGATGACGGGCCCAATCGGTGCGCTGAATGGGAGGTGTGGGGGGACGAGATCGCTTAGCCACCGCTTCCACTAGTCCATCGATACGCGCTGTGAGGGCCTCCATCTGCATCTCTATCTGGCGTTGCATCTTAACCTGGGTCTGGCGTTCCATGTTTTCCATCTGGCGTTGCATCTGAACCTGGGTCTGGTTCATGGTTTCCATCTGCGCCAGGAGGAGCTTCATCCAGGCGTGCTCTCCGGGGTCTTCTGTCCCCACACCAGCACCATCCAGACTCAACTCAGACTGTTCTTTTACATTTTCTTTGTCCTGTGACATTTTTATTTTTCCACTGATTTACGTGACTACTGAAGAAATTACAGTGCTTCACAAAATGGCTGACTCACTCAGTTGCTAGCTAGCTATAGCGATGCCGCCAAAAAGCTGCTAAATGCTGCTTTGATATGCTGCAGAATGTCAATGCTAATTAGCTAGCGCCACTGGACGTCCTTTTGTGCACTTTCAGGGTGAAACTCGGTGAAAAACAATATCCTCACAGTGTGAATGGCGTTGAGAAACTAATGAGTCTTTTTATTCACTTTTTCGTTTGGGTTCCACTTCATAAAGAAGTTTCTTATTCACTTTTTTCGTTGGGGTTCTACTTCACGAAGAAGTACAAAATGGCTTCTTGCTAGCTGGGTTAGCTCACAGTGTGCAGGCTGAATTATGCCGCCATGTGACCGGGGCAGGATCCTCCGGTGTTGAGATTATGGCGAATCCCAACCTTTTATCCCACTTCTGACACCACTTGTCGCGGTTTTTCTATAGCCCGGATAACTATGGATGGAGGCGGGGACTTTTAGGTGCGACAAACCGGGCTTCACCACCGTTAGCTAGATAGCTGCGCCAATGCTAGGGCTAGCCTGCTAGTTAGCTAGTTAGCCGTGTGCTAATGGGTTAGCAAGCTCACCTTGGGACCAGGGCTGGTGATGGAACAGGGCGGCTGAGCTCTAGGCGGGGCGGGAGATGGATGGCTGCTCTCCGGGGTGTGTGTCTCTCTCTCTCTCTGTACTCTGGCTCCGGTGTGACCGGGTGAATGTCTCTCTCAGTCTCTCTGGGGAAGCTCTCGGGGGTAGTCAGCTAGCTACAGGTACCGAGGCAGTCTGCTGCTAACACTACCACTGCTAGCCACCGTATCTACTGTCTAGCCCAGGATACGCTAGGTTTCCCTGCTCTATCCCACGCTAAGGTGACAGTCTACGATATGGTTACTAAACAGTTCTGGCGCTTTGTCTCTCCCGCGGTGTCTAATATAGTTGCGTCTGTGACAGCGAGAGCTAACCTGTGATTGGTCCTCTAGCTGCACGAGCCCAGTGCAACATTCCAAGTACATCCCCAGGCATTTCCGACTACAATACGTAATGGGAATCAGTAGCGCTATTACGTCCCTCAATAAAGGTTTTACTGACCTCACCGTGATTTCTCTGCCCTGAAAAACAAAATCGATGCCCATGAAAAGCTAAAGCGTCCACAAGAAGTTTCAAATAAACCAGGTCCCCCGAGAAATAATCTGACGACCCACCCCTCGTCTATAAACACACGTCCAGAAATGCTATTCTCAAACGCCCACATGAAGGCTCTGTAAAATCATCCGCGCGCGCGTGTGTGCCTCTACATGAGCGCGGGTTCAGGGGTGAGTGATAAATCAACAGTATGATATTGAAGAAGAGGGTTAACTCCTCATCATTCTTGAGCGGTTAGGCGCAAAACGCCGTTAACCCACAGCAAAGGAACCCAGGTTATCCCAGGGAGCGAATGTACGCCAGGGCCTTTTTATGGTAATCAAATCGGCGAGGATCCTGCACTGATCTCACGGTGAGCACTGCTGGATAGTCGAGAGAAAATCTCGTGTTTTTCATGGAGCATCTTCTTGCATTCGTTGAACTTTATACGCTTTTCATGAACCAACTTGGAGTAGTCGGCAGAGATCGACGCGGTGCTCCTTCCAGATAACGTTACCCAACTTGCGTGCAACCTCTGCGATGCGGTTCCGATCCTGGAATCTCAGGAACCTGGCGTTGATGGGTCTCACTGGCGAGGGTTGATTAGGAAATGGGGTTTTGCGTAATTCCCCAATCCTGTGTGCTCTGTCAATTTCCAGTCCCCTTGGGAAATCAAAGATGAGAAAGATGAGCTTCTTTGGTCATTCTAGCCGAAACAAGAAATGCTCTCTCACAAGAGACATCATACAAGGGAAGATTGAGGGTAAACAAGGACATGGCCGCCGAAGTATATGGACAATTTAAAGGAATGGACAGGACACTCTATGGCTGAAATTTTCAACGCCATAAAAGACAGGGACAGTTGGAGCAACATCATCAGGCAGGCAGCGTGAGCAGCTAACGCCCACAAGGACGACGCTGGATGAGCGAGTGTGAGTGAGTGGCAGGTCAATGCTCAAAATCTCAGGTAAATTTTTGCCTAGGCATGACGGCGTCACCTTCCTCGCTGCCCTCTGGAAATCCGATGAAACGTAAATTATTCCTACACTCCCGGTTCTCAGTGTCGTCCAGCTTTTGTCGGAGAGCCTCCAGACCAGCTGTTAAAACTGTCCAAGTTTGGGGATCCACGGTGGTGTAGTGGTCTAAGCATCGGCTTTGTGTCGATGCAGTTGCCCACTGGGAACCGGGGTTTGCGCTTGGGGGGGGGGGTGGAGTCGGTTTGTGTTCGTCACATGAATGCGTCTGTGTGTGTGTGTGTCGGAAATAGCAGTGGTTCGGCCTGGATTCGCCTTGTCACGAAAGTGGGGAGGCGTCTCCTTCGAGACTGCCGGCCGGAGAGATGCAGTTGGCGAACGCATGCAGTACGAGGGTGGGTGTTTGAATTAAAATAGGGATCGATTGGCCACTAAATTGGGAGAAAAAGGGAAAAATCAGAAATAAATAAATAAACAGTCCCAAGTTTGGAGTGAGGAAGCCACCTCACGACTGCAGGACTGCTTTGGAAGCACAGACTGGGAAGCGTTCGCACAGGGAGCAGACTTAGAGGAATACACTTCAGCCATTCTGGCCTACATTCACTTCTGTACTGAGACAGTACTAACCACCAAAACCATCAAGGTATTTCCGAACCAGAAGCCATGGCTGGACAGGAATGTGCGGTCTCTGCTCAGGGCTTGGGATGCTGCCTTCAGGACAGGTGACATGCTGGCCTACAAAAATGCCCAGAGGGACTTGGAAAAAGGGCATTAGAGAGGCTAAATGCAGGTACAAGCAGCACATTGAGGGGAACTTCACACACAACAACAACCCCGGAGCATGTGGAGAGGTATTACAAACATAACAGATTACAAATGCAGCACCTCATACATCACCCGTGACAGCGCACTCCCCGACAAGCTTAACCAGTTCTTTGCACGCTTTGAAATACAGAACAGCAGAATGAGGGCCCAAATGACCTTGCCTAAGGAAGAACACGCACTTGTCCTACAGCACCATCAGGTAAAGTCCACTCTGAACAGAATCTATCTCCAAAGCGGCAGGACCAGACAGAGTGTCGGGCTGCACACTGAAGACATGTGCTGACCAACTAACAGCGGTGTTCACCAACATCTTCAACCTCTCCTTACAACAAGCTGTAGTCCCCACCTGTCTTAAATCCACCACCATTGTACCTGTACCCAAGAAGACAGCAGTCAACTGCCTCAGTGACTATCACCCAGTTGCCCTGACCCCAGTTATTATGATTGCTTTGAGAGGATTATGCTCTCTCACATCAAGGACATCATCAGATCTACGGCGGATGCAGTCTCAATTACACTTCATACAGCCCTGTCCCACCTGGAGCATCCAAACACATATGTCAGGATGCTTTTTATTGACTTCATCTCCGCTTTCAATATGATAATCCCCCATAAACTGGTACACAAACTCAGCAACCTAGGATTAACCACTTCACTTTGTTCATGGATTATGGACTTTCTCACTCACAGACCACAAAATGTCAGGATAGATAACCATACATCTTCAACCCTCATCCTGAACACAGGTGTGCCACAGGGCTGTGTGCTCAGTCCAGCCCTCTTCACCCTTTTCACCCACAATTGTACCCCCATTCACTCCTCCAACACTATAGTGAAGTTTGCTGATGACACCACTATATAGTGGGACTCGTAACCAACAACGAGGAGACACACTACAAAGAGGAGGTCCAACATCTGGCTGGGTGGTGTTCAGACAATAACCTGGTCCTGAACACCAGTAAAACAAAGGAGATCATCGTGGACTTTAAGAGATCCAGGAAGACCACCCCACCTCCACTGTACATACATGGTGAAGAGGTGCATATTGTGTTTACTACCTCACTTGTTTATACTAAATGTTGTTTGTCCTTGATTTTATCTTGTTTTTTTTAATCGTTTACCTTGTCTAGTGCTGCTGGTATGAGAGTCACCAAATGTAATTTCGTTGTGTGCACACAATGACAATAAAGTATCTTATCTCTTATCTTATCTACTTATGTGGCTGTGGCTGGGGGGTTAGCCTGCTGCCTTTTGTTAGCATCCTCCAGGAAGCATAGTCGGCTCTCGGCTTGAGAAATGTGGTTGGTAATTTCAGCCAGTTTGCTGTCCAGCCACTGAGGATGCACAAGCCAGTGTATTCTTAGTGGCTGTCCCAAGCCCGGATAAATGGGGAGGGTTGCGTCAGGAAGGACAGCCGGTGTAAAATCTTTGCCAAGTCAAATATGTGGATCATAAATAAGATTTCCATAACAGATCGGTCGAGGCCCAGGTTACCAACGACCGCCACCGATACTGTTAACCAGCAGGGTGCCGGTGGAAACTATGCTAAGACATGCAGGTGGCTGGTGTGACAGAGGAAGTTGCAGAGGACAGGAAGAAATGGAAACGGATGCTCCGCTGGGGCGACCCCTAACGGGAGCAGCCGAAAGTAATTTCAGCCAGTTTGTTATCTGTAGCACTTGTTATCACCCATACAGCCTCTAGCATCTTGTCGTGGGCCTCAGACTTTTCCAAGATTAATGCAGTGAGTTTAGCAAACTCTTTGGCCACTTCACCGGAGATGGGAGCTAGCAACGGGCGCATTGGCGTTTGGTGTGTCGCGAGGCATCGATACCCTCTGGTTAGCTTGGGTAGTGTTAGCTGCTTCGTTAGCCTTCACCCTGCTGGGGCCAGTTCTTGAGGGGTTCGCGGAATTTCTCATAACGTTTGCCATCGTTGCACTATACTGCCAACTTTTTGCTTAATGAGTCAAAGAAAACTGGCTCTTGGTAAGTTTTCAAAGCGAATTGTTTGCAGGGCGGGACACATCGCATCCTCACGCAGCCATTCTCGTCAACTATGTCACATGAATGCATCTTTTCTTTTTTTGTGTGTTTCTGACAAGTAGGTTTCACATTTGGCCAACATGGAAAAACAAAAGTTCCTTCTTTTCAGTTCATGATTAACTGCATTTATGAGTTCCTATTTGCTAACGTGTTGGGGTAGGTGTACATTTGAGAAAATAGTTGCTCCACAGTTCAACATAATGAAGTGCCAGTGAAAATCGCCTTGAGTTCCAAGCAGTAAATTGTGAAGGAATTTCCTATTTGTCTCCTTTCCTCCTCCTTCATCATCAATTAAACACTCGCTGAAACCCTCTGCAAACCCCACTAAAGTTAATTCAAGCAGAGAGGACTCGGATTAAGCGTGCTTAGAGAATTCTCTTTTAATTAAAGTAGAGAGATCCTCTGTGGTTAGCAGAGGTGGACAAAGGGAAAAGAACTTCCTCCTCTTCAAAAATACAGATTTGGGAATCCTGAAAGAGGCGCTTTGTTAAGGTTGCAACGTAGAGGACATCATTTGATCTCCCATTGACAGTGCCTCTCTATTCGCATTCAACCACTGCAGAATAATTACTTCTTTTAAGGAGCTGTTAGAGAAGGCCAATTCATCTGATTGTTTCTCAAATGTCCATCCATGAGGCCAACTGGGATCTGGGAGGGGTGGCTATTGAGGGTGGGTCTGAAAACACAGCCAAGGAATCTGAGCTATTTTTCCCTATCGGGAGACTTTGTGGTGACACAACATTTTAAACAGAGACCAGAGCCATCTGCCCATGTAGCTCATCAATGAGCTCTTTTATTCAGAGCCTCTCTCCATGAAAGTGCAAAGGCAGGAGGTTTGCTCTGCTGTACTCGTTCTCTGCTTTCCCATTTCTCCTCCTCCATCATCCCCCAAACTCATTCAGCTTCACGACCAACCCATGTTTTAATGCAAGTCTGTCGTGCCGTGGAATAGTGTTCACCTTCTGTGCAAATGGTCTCTGCAGCCTCTTGTTTTGATCAGTGCTCTGAAGTAACTGTCCGCCATCAAGCAGGGGCTGTAAATGCATTCTCTCTCTCTTCTTCCAACTCTTGCCATTTGCATGTCTCCATATACTAAGGAAATAGGTGCAATCACACTTGTACATGTAGCCGCTTGATTATACCACAAAGGTTTAATACTGCTGCTCAACAGTTGGAGGGGATTACAGTATTTTTAGACCCTTTAATTTACCACTTCTCTTCAGAGTATAAAGGTCACCAGTAAGCCTAATGAACTACTGAGTGTCATAAGGATTACAATGAGATTTTTCACTCACCCAGACTTATATGGTGTGCTAAAATCACTCTTTCTGATTGGTGTGTTCAATCCTCCCGCTGCTAATTGCATAGTATTTGTAATTACCCATAGGCCTTGGGAAAGTGTGAATGCTGTCCCTAAGAAAGCCATTGCTTTTTGGCAGCATTATGCTTAAATCTGTTTGTTAATGTAAAAATTGTTTCAATTGAGTAGTTGCCTCATTCATAATATGACAGCATTTAACACAATCACCTCAAGGGTAAATTTTAGCTCAATGCAGTGAGCTTTTGAAATCTGTCTGCCACAAGTCTTTTAAGCAATGACGGTTTGTCGTACTCAAGCAGTGTACACATCACAGGGCAGATGGTTTTAAATACTACAGTTTGGAACAGGTTATTTATTTCTTCCTGCTGTTGAGAAGCATGCTCTGTACCTGCAGAAGATTGAGTTTTTCCTGTAGGATATTATGGTTTACATATTATGCAAATCAGCATTTTTTTCATTGTTTTACAATAACCTTTATGAATTTTGCACTGTGCTTTATGTAGATAGTTTGGCCCATAGCTGGAAAATACCTCTATCTTAGTATAGGTTGGCTTCATTCACTCATAAAATTCTTTAATGTAAGACAGTCCTTCACTGCTATGTGTCAGTTTTAGACCTGAGATGGTGCAGTGTTATTAAAGCGCTCTTTTCACAGCTTTGTTTTACCAGCAGTCACTGGACATTCTGGCTTTGTTGTTGGTTTTCAAAACCCAGGTCCAAGTGCGTTAATTTTAATGGCATCAGTTCAAAGTATCACAATTAGAATGTTTGAAGTTTTCTATTTAACTCCAGCAGATATTGCACATTTGATTGCTTTGCCTTGGTTTGTATTGACGGTTCATAATGACTGTCAATCGGATGTTGCCTATAGTACAGCAAATGATTTATGAGCATAGTGTGGGTTTGCGACGAAAACATGCTGAAGTCCATGTTATACCAAGTGACTTTTGGTTATTTCTAAACTTGCTTTCCAGGTTTCATTTTGTAGGAAGCTGAGACTGTCGAGGGACCCGCATCTCTGTAGATGAGCTTCCAGGGCCTCTGAGTGGCCACGCGTACTTTAATTGCATTGGGCACTGAGCCAGTCACTGACGCTGACACACACCATGATCAGACACCGGTCTAATTAAAGTGGCTGGTCGGAAGATGAGAAGCCAAGGCTCTAGTACACATATTGGCTACCTTTGGCAGACACAAAGCAAAGAGAGCGATTTTGGCATGCTGATCCCGTTGCTCTTGAAAGAGTCCTGTGAGCATACACCAGTTTTCAGGGGTCATGCACTCCTAAGAGTCGCCATCTGTGTTTGAGCGAGCGGTTTGAAGCTGTTACACAGAGAAGGCAAAGGTTTGGCATGCAATCAGCTCATATGACCATTCTTGATTTTATGCCTCAATATCCGAGTTAAAAAAAATCACTAAAATCCCTTTTGGCCCAAGTATATTTATTGAGCAAACATTTGCTGATTAGACTTTCCCAATGCTTTTATTTTATGATTACATGTCACTGAGCAGATCTCATTCACGCACACACACACACACACACACACACACACACACACACACGTACATATATTCAAAATACAGTAGCTCGACATGAAATGCATTTCCCATCTATTCATTTTAGATAAACAAGCCTCTTTTTTCCGATGAATCAAGTCGAATCGTCATTCAGAGATTGAAAGCCAACCCCTATTTCAAGAAATCCAAGCAGTCTGTCCTGACCCTGTAGTAGGGCATCAGCAGAGTTTGTACAGTAGATGGTGCAGGACATGAATAATCCGAATGAAGACATGAATGTAAACATGGTCAGTGTTATCACAGTGAGAGGAATGCAATCTTTCATTTAATTTAATTTGCCAAACACAGCTAATGTGCCCTAGCAGGCCAAACACACCAGGAGAGCGTAAAGACAGGCCGCAGGGTGAGAGGAGGGTCAGGGCTGTCTTACAGGATGCTGCAGCAGTGCCTTTAACCCTTGCACTGCTGCTTTTATCATGACAACAGGAGGCTTCTCTCATGGATGTAGGCTGCTGTAGAGCAGTAATGTGTTGTTGAAGTGTGAAACCCTCAAACTTACTGTTATGTTCACATAGCAACAGAGGAACGGAAGAGGTGGGAGGAGAGACAGAAGTTCATGAACATCTCCCCTACTGACTGTTCGCACCAGACCACCTGATGCCATGTTTTCTTGACTTTACTGTTAGTGATGACGAGAGTTCCACAGTATAGTGCATTTCTGCTCTCTAGTACTATTAATGTTGATTGACTGGCTTTGCTGTGTTGAAGGAGCTTCACTTGCCTTTTAGTCTCTACAGCCCACCATCTCCTCTATAGCTCTACACTGTGAGCTCACAATATTGTTGTTTTCATTGTGATCATGGCCATATTCCACAATAACATTGTGAAAACAGACAGCTAAGGCCAGTTCAAACCATGGAATGGTATCAATTTCAACTGATTTAATTCAGCTGGGGTGAACTGCAAAGTTGGAGTTCTAACAGTTTAAAAGCCTCACCCACTTTCCCAAGACATTTGGAGCGAAACAAGGTCTTTTTGGCAACGGTGCTAGGGAAAGGAATGTAAATTGAATGCATACGCAGAATGCAAGCCCAACTTTATATTTTATGTACTCAGACCATGAATAAATGTTGAACTCTAACCACTGCTTTGGTGCTCATATCTTGTTAATATTTGCAGAGGAAAATAGCTGGAAAATGATTGAAGCCAGGCGTAATTGTCCTTCTACTTAATGCCCAAATGTCATGAGATTAGTCCCTGTCTTGTACCTGCCATAGTCTTGGTCAGCAGGTGGTCTCCTTTCTTTACAGTCCTATGTTTACATTTGTCCATGTTAAACCATTAGATCCTCCCTCAACCTGAAACTACAAGGCAAGCTTGCATTGCTAGTATCTCAATCTGGGCCTGGGTGCAACCATAGCTACAATATCTGATTTCTAAGGTGCATTGTGGGAATTTTGTAAAGTTCTTTTTTAATAGATACCACGTCTTGTTTGTTTCACCCTCTGGATGTCAGCAAAAGAACAAGTGTACAAGGCAAGTTGCCACCATAGTTGGTCTTTCTGGACCTGGAGGGTCAGAGGTGACTATGCTCTGGCCCCTTTCTGCCCCTTTCATGGTCAGTGAGTCCCAGGACAGATATGAAAAATATTTATGGAGTGACCCATGCAGCCATTTACCCACAGCACTAGCTGAGCTGGCTGTCAGGCAGACCAGCAAAGATTAAGTTTGATATTTTTCCGACCCCAAATCCGTTCTGATTAAATGTTTGCTGGCTCATTTAATATGAATGTGAATTAATGGCCAGTCAGGGAGTTCACGTCTGCTCTGTTTGAGTGATGGCTGTAATTTGGCTATTGGAATCCCAAAGCACTTCCCATGTCCATCCTCTGTCCTCATCCACTATCCTCACCCAAATGACACATATCACACTTAGTTTTTTTTTTTTTTTTTTTTTTACACTGAGTGTGTAAATTTCACTTGCAATAGCTTGTTTGTAGTGCAGGTGTAGGGAAGATTTGATCAGAGACTTCAATGTATTGAATTGCTGACCTGTGAGAGAATCCTACAAGTTCTTTCTTCTTTCTTTCTCTGCTTTATGAAGGATCCATTCAAGGCCAGTCTACTCTTAACTACCAACTACATGCATACGGTTGCTACTGTTATTTAAACCCACAGAAAAGCCACGAGTAGAGTTCAATTTCATGTCTGTAAATGGATGTATATACATAATAGGAATAGTTTCCTTGGCTGTGTGGCATTATGCTATGTTTTGCATTTTTATGGTGTGCATCTTTCTGAATGTGTGTGGGTGTACATCTTTGTGAATGTATGTGGGTGTGCATCTTTGTGAATGTGTGGATGTGCATCTTTGTGAATGTGTGTGGGTGTGCATCTTTGTGAATGTGTGGATGTGCATCTTTGTGAATGTGTGTGGGTGTGCATCTTTATGTATGTGTGTGGATGTGCATCTTTATGAATGTGTGTGGGTGTGCATCTTTGTGAATGTGTCCATTTGCATTGCATATATGAGAGAGAGAGAAAGAGAGAGAGAGAGAGAGAGAGAGAGAGAGAGAGAGAGAGAGAGAGAGAGTGAGAAGGCGACAGCATTGTCAAATGTATCCCTATGTAATTTCTCCATATTTTTTCTACTTTCACGAGCATCTCCTCTAGAAGATGCTGGCGAACCTAGTAGCTCTTGGTTTGAAGGTCTGTTTCACCTCTCTTCAAGCTATGATGATTCCTTATGAAATGTGAACATACCACCTCAAAGGAACTGCCTTCTGTGTACCTTCACTAAAGACTGCAATGCCTTCCCCATACTAGGTAGCCTGACGAGGTACAGTTTTTCATATCATACAGTTTCACAGTTTTCAGATTATAATACCCACAGAAGAGGCATCACAGGACATTTCTAGACTATGTTCTCTGATATTTTTGGCGACTATCTCCACCCATTACAGTTTAGGTACAGTAAAATGTTCGCAGACACCTTTGGTTTCAGCTTCGACTTGTATCAGGTACTGTATGTCTTGTAACTCGCACAATGAATGTGTCTAGATGTGTTTCCCTTTGTTTTATGCAACTGGATTATTGCATTGTTTGGAAAGACTCACTTCACTGCATTTTTCCTGAAATATTGATCGCATGTCTCCCATAAGGGAGCAGAACACAAAACAATACAAAGATGGAAAATATTAATTGTTCATGCCCTCTTCATATTGTTTTCACAGCTGTTGAGCTCAGGGTATTCTACACTGCTCAAAAAAATAAAGGGAACACATAAGCAATGCAATGTAGCTCCAAGTCAATCACACTTTTGAGATATCAACCTGTCCAGTTAGGAAGCAACACTGATTTGTGAATCAATTTCACCTGTTGGTAAATTGTCTAATTTCCACCAGGTGGAAATTAGACAATTTGCAAGACAACCCCTATAAAAGGAATGGATTTGCAGGTGGTGGCCACAGACCATTTGCCTGTCCTCATCTTTTCTGGCCGATCTTTGGTTAGTTTTTCATTTTGCTAGTGCCCTCACCACTAGAGGTGGCATGAGGCGGTATCTGCAACCTACAGAAGTTGCTCAGGTAGTGCAGCTCATCCAGGATGGCACATCAATGCGTGCTGTGGCAAGGAGATTTGATGTGTCTCCCAGCACAGTGTCCAGAGCATGGAGGAGGTACCAGGAGACAGGCCAGTACACCAGGAGACGTGGAGGGGGCCGCAGGAGGACAACAACCCCGCAGCAGGACCGCTATCTGGTCCTTTGTGCAAGGAGGAACAGGAGGAACACTGCCGGAGCCCTACAAAACGACCTTCAACAGGCCACTAATGTGCAGGTTTCTGCTCAAACAGTGGGAAACACAGTGGGTCCACAATTGGGGCCTGTGCTCACAGCCCAACACCGTGCAGCCCGATTGACCTTTGCCAGAGAACATCTTGGTTGGCAGATTCGCCATTGGCGCCCTGTGCTCTTCACAGATGAGAGCAGGTTCACACTGAACACGTGACAGACGTGAGAGAGTCTGGAGACGCTGTGGAGAACGTTCTGCTGCCTGCAACATCCTCCAGCATGACCGGTTTGGCGGTGGGTCAGTGATGGTCTGGGGAGGCATATCCTTGGAGGGCCGCACAGACCTCTACGTGCTAGCCAGAGGTACCATGACTGCCATTAGGTACCGGGATGAGATCCTCAGACCCATTGTCAGACCATATGCTGGTGCAGTGGGCCCTGGGTTCCTGCTCATGCATGACAATGCTCGTCCTCATGTGGCCAGAGTGTGTCCGCAGTTCCTGTATGTCGAGGGCATTGATGCTATGGACTGGCCTGCACGTTCCCCAGACCTGAATCCAATCGAGCACCTCTGGGACATCATGTCTCGTACCATCCGCCAACGCGATGTCGCACCACAGACTGTCCAGGAGTTGACCGATGCCCTGATCCAGGTCTGGGAGGAGATCCCTCAGGAGACCATCCGTCGTCTCATCAGGAGCATGCCCAGACGTTGTAGGGAGTGCATACAGGCAGGTGGAGGCCACACACACTACTGAGCCTCATTTTGAATCGTCTTGAAGAATTTCCACAGAAGTTGGATCAGCCTATGTTCTCATTTTCCACTTTGATTTTGAGTATGATTCTGAATCCAGACCTTAATGGGCTAATGATTTTGATTTCCATTGATCATTCTTAGGTTATTTTGCTCTAAACACATTCCTCTGTCTAATAAATAAAGATTTTCAGCTGAAATATTTCATTCATCGAGGTCTATATTGTGTTTTTAGGTGTTCCCTTTATTTTTTTGAGCAGTATATATAAACTTGACGATCAGCATATCTCTGAATCTCTCGGGACGCTGAAATATATTGGAATTCTTAAGCAAATAAAATGTTGCAATACTGAAAATATGGACTATATATATGTATATATATATATATACACACGCACTCATTCTGAAATGCCTTGCAGTTTCCAGAATAGTAAGAATATATTTTTGCAGCAACTGGACGAACTGATTTCATCATAAGTCATGTGAAATAACTGAATAAATTCCAAGGAAGAACGTTGTACTTTTTTGATATCAAGTCACAGCAATTTATGACTTCTAAGAAAAAAAGTTTTTTCTTTTTTTTAATAATAAAAAAAGGGCTCTGAAAGCCTTCTGAGTTTTTTTTAGGAACTTTTCTATTCTCAGTCTTTTCTCACATATAAGTTGTGATGAACTGATTGTGATTCATGTCACCTTGAGGGTTGTTCGGGGCTCTTCCCAGGTTACCAAAAGACAACCCAGAGAAGCTGAAAGCTGATGGGGGTGGGAGTTATGGCACAGGTGGGGTTTCAGGTGACAAAAGTGTTTGGTGGATTCATCCAGAGAAAGAGCCCCAGGGGTGTGTCCCCTCGAATGTTCTGGAAAATTCCTTGACCCTGAGGACAGAGTTGCTTTACTCATTCAAGTTGTGCTCTGTCAGGTTTGTCTATAATCACTCAGTAGAGGCCCATTTTGAAAGAGACGCCAAAGTATTTGAGGCAGGCATGCAGTCCCTTACAACTATTTTTAAAGAAGTATTTAATTTGGGCGGCACAGGGGCCCAGTGGTTAGCACGGTCGCCTCGCAGCAAGAAGGTGGGATTCAAACCCCGGGGTTGTCCAACCTTGGGGGTAATCCCATGTCGTCCTCTGTGTGGAGTTTGCATGTTCTCCACGTATCTGCGTGGGTTTCCTCCGGGTGCTTCGGTTTCCTCCCACAGTCCAAAGACATGTAGGTCAGGTGAATTGGACTTATTAAATTGTACGTAGGTGTGAATGTGTCGGCCCTGTGATAGACTGGCGATCTGTCCAGGGTGTTTCCCTGCCTTCTGCCCTATGACTGCTGGGATAGGCTCCAACATCCCGCGACCCTACTTAGGATAAGCGGCTTGGAAAATGGATGGATGGATGGATATTTAATTTGCTTGTGTCATGGTAGGTACACTTAAAAGTAAGGTTTAGATTGAGATTTACAAAATTATGACCAAAGATGAGAGATACAGATTTCAAATGAATCAGCACTGTAAACTAACAAATTATTTCTTGGTTATCATGGCTATAGTTTTTATTTATTATTTATTATTTAATTTTTTATTTCATTTAGTTTTCACACACATTGTTTCTCAGAAACATTAGTGTTGATGGTACAGGGTGAAGCAATGTTTTGGATCTCTTTTCCCATCAAATTCTTAGTACGTTGGGGGCGTCCGGGTGGCATGGTGTTCTATTCCGTTTCTTACCAGCACGGGGATCGGCGGTTCGAATCCTCGTGTTACCTACAGCTTGGTCGGGCGCCCCTACAAACACAGTTGGCGGGTGGGAGGCCGGATGTGGTATGTGTCCTGGTCACTACACTAGCGCCTCCTCTGGTCGGTCGGGGCGCCTGTTCGGGGAACTGGACAGAATAGCGTGGTCCTCCCATGCGCTATGCACCTCTGGCGAAACGCCTCACTGTCAGATGAAAAGAAGTGGCTGGCAATCATGTGGTAGTCTGCAGCCCTCCCTGGATAGGCAGAGGGGGTGGAGCAGCGACCGGGATGGCTCAGCAGAGTGGAGTAATTGGCCAAGTACAGCTGGGGAGAAAAAAAGGGGGGAGGGGGGATCCAAAAGAATATATAAAAATCTTAGTACGTGTGTGTGTGTGTTAGATACACACAAACCCATACTCTCACGTTTGTTTGTTTTTCGTGTCTGTATCTAAGTGGCCACTGACAAAATAATGTGGTTAATTATACTTGCAGATGAAAAAAAAAAGAACAACGTTGCAATCAAGGGGCCAACAATTCTCCCTCTGACTTTTTCTTATTGACCACCAGTGAAATTCAACATATTATAACATCTAAACTGAATGGCTGATAGGACAGCTATAGGTTTGTAATGGTTCGATTTCATCCTGAGAACAGATCACATTTCCGTAGGCTAGAAATGGAATAAATAGCTTTTTTGAGAATTGGCTTATGATTCCCAATCATAATTGATATGTCAACATAGTTTAGATGATGCCATGAGCTATGCTATGAGGGAAACAAGGAAATCATTATGGGAAAATGAGTTTACTTAGACTTGGCATGTTGCATGATAGGACTTGCATTTTTATGTGAAAAGTTGATTGATTTTAATCTGAGAAGTTATAGCAGAAACAAATCTTTCTTGTGACAGCTCCCACTGTTGCGATTTCATTTTACCCATAATTCATCTGTCAGTTTGAAAATGCCCTACAGCAGCAATTCAAAATATTTACACACTGGTTGTTTAATTGGTACCTCAGAACAACAACATGAAAGTCCAATAAAACCTAATCAACAACTCTATTGTCGTGACTTCCAGGATTTTTTCTTTTTTTTTTTGGAGGGGGGGTTAGTTTTGTTTTTGTTTTGTTGTTGTTGTTTTTTTACTGTTCGCTGATGCAATGGTTTTGGCAGTTTACACCATCACCAGAGCATGCAAAAGCAGACACACCAAATACACCAATCACTATGTCTCTAATTATTCTGCTTTCTTTAGTTCCCCAAAGATTTTGTAAACATGCAACTGCAGCGCCATTAAAACTGCAGTGTATTTGTTGACTTCATATTTTTTGATTCAGCTGATGTTATCCTTGTCCACAATCTGCAAAAAAGCTCACTCAACCGTGTGGTCATTCTTGTCCTCTCTTGCAGATGGTGAGTCACCACCTCCCTCCTGGATTTTCTCAGTAAATGGCTGGTCACACAAAGGCAAGGGATCCCGGGTCAATCAGTAACTAAAACCTGAGAAAGTGCCGCTGTTGCCCTGGCATCACCGAGGTTGATAACTGGTGTGAAAGCGGTGTTCAGTGATCCATCTTTCATGCTGAGTCACTCACCTTTCAATGCCATGGCCTCTCCACACACCCTCAAGGCTGGGCTCTCGGAGGGCACGTAGAGAAACTCCCACGAGGACATCCCTTGGTAGCACACGGTGCTTGGGCACAGAACCTCTGCCTCATGAAGCTGGGCAGAAGTACGTGAGGGCAAACTCCCGCTTTGGCTGTGGTGACCTTCACATAGACTTCAACTAAAATTTTTGTTCTGTGATTCCTTCTGTCCGGTTTGCACTGAGTGAATTTGGGCAGGAGAGAAGGAGGAGCCGGCACGATTTCTTCTGCTTTATGAATTTTTGCCACTGGGACTGTGTGATAGAGCGGCAGGGGGAGCCAGTATGGCCAGGCCGCTGCTAAAGATACAGCGCTATTTCCGCAGGAAACCTGTACGCTTTTTCTCCCTCATCCTCCTCTACCTGACTGCCGGTAGCCTTGTGTTCCTTCACTCTGGCTTCGTCGGGGAAAGCTCCTCGGGAACCAGTGGAGGCAGAGACCCCCTTGTAGCTTCTGAGATGGGTAGTCAGACATCACCCTCAGACAACCGGGGCCTGGGCATCATGAGTAGGGTTTTTAAAGAGACTCGCAGATCTGGCCGGAGGTATGGCCCTCCATGGATGAAGAAGACGGGACAAGACAGGCAGAACTTTGAGGGCAGGGGTGGGGACTATACCAGCAGCTGGAATCGTGCCCTTAAAGGACGTAATGCCAAAGACATGGAGGATGGAAGAGGTAGGTTAAACATTTTCAACAGCAACTCAACAAACACTAGCTTCACCACTGTGCCATTGTAGAGGTATTGTTTTCCTTTTGGAAGTGCCCCAAAGCTTCACAGAAATTCTCTCAGCACCTCAGAATTCAAACAGAACATGGTATCTCAAAGCTGGATAGTTGCAAACTGCTATCTTGATGTAGACATAATTTTCCATCCCTAATGAAAGATTTTTATTTAGGTTTTATTAATTTAAAACAAAATGTATAGAAATCGGACCAGCTAGTAAAGACATACACCCACTGTTGAACACACAGAGGGTCACTTGGCCTCCACCGCTGTCAGTGAAAATTTCCTAGAGATACACTGTGAGTGCACATTTGCTGGATCACATTAGTGGTTGGCAATTTGAGGTTGTGATTAGACATACAGGTGGTATCTTTTCAGCAGCACGTCATCAATGTGAGCGAGTCCTTTGTTTTTTCTTCCCAAAGAAAGACTCTCTTGAACTGGAAGTGAAACTTCACCCGAAACTTGAAATTTTAGGCCTTGTTCAGATTGCAGACAAATCAGATTTGTTTCTCAAATCGGATCTTTAGGACTCACCCCCTTTAGGTTGGAAAAGAATGAGAATGAGACCTCTGGTCTACTGGATCCATGTCAGATAAAAAGGAGTTCAATGGAGACTGTTTTCGGGGCAGAAAAAAAAGGTTTGAAATCATCCATAAAAACACTGCTCGTAGCATTATAGCGCATGCAGGAAATTTCTAAAACAATAATTTCATTGCTTACACTGTAAGCGTGTTAAGCATGTTTCCTCAAACACTTGGAGAGGAAGACAAACATGTTTACACTACATTAAACCTTTGGATTATCTGATCAAATGTCAGCCCTTCAGCCTGCCTCAAAACTCCACTGTTCAGCCTCCCTCCTTCTACTCTCTTTCTTTCTATCCCTGAACTGGTAAGCCTACAGGAATCTTTAAAGGTGTGCTGGCAAATGAATAAGTGGTTTCAAAGCATTTCTAGGCTCTCCTTGATCCACTAGTGCTCTGTGGATACCCAGTAGTCCACAGCTGCCTCAGGGCCCTGCAATGATAGGGTTAAAATGCTTTTCTCACTCAGCACACATTCCACCTGCTCCGGGAGTAGTGTGGAGGGGGAATACTGTGGCCTCAGGTGCCTGCATAGGGGTACTTTTTTATTTTATGGTTCCATAAAACACAAACACATTCTACTATTAGCTGCATTTTAGGGAAGAAAAACTGTCAGGGTGGGGAAGGGGCTGGTTATTTATAGACTTAAGATATTATCATGCTCTAAATTTCAGAGGTTTTGTATTGTGTACAGATTTAAGCTAATGTTTTGTGTTTTACTGGGGGGTGAATAAGGGACTTTAGTGCTAGGGGAAGGCTTTACCTGTCACTACCATGTATGGCTGCGACTTGACTTCATCTCCCTGATGGTCAACCCGCTCCGCCTGAAGTGTATTCATTGGAATGAAGAGGTTTCTGTCCAATGTTTAAACAGACTTTTTTTTTTAATCTGTTTTATCTACAGTTGCATCATACACCAACTCTTATCGCATTAACTCTCCAGATTTCAATCAGCTTCCCCTACACTGCACTTGTTTTCAACTGTCATAACCTTGGCAGAAACATGGAAGTTGAAACTGTGTTGAAGTACAGCTGTATTTTTTCATAGTTTTTCCCTTTGCGATAAAGGAGATTACTGTTCAGCTCCAATGGTCGGGAAGATTACTGTTGAGGTCCTCCAGTACACAACATGCTGCTCAACCCCAGGCCTTTTAGGCTATTACAATTAAAGTAATGCATCGGGTCAGGACTATGTGCTTCCCCCATTGAGCTATTAGCACAGGTTCAAAGGGATAATGGCAGCGCACAGATGGCAAGAGGCTTGCTATTGTACAACATAGTCTGCATAACCTCAATGAAAAAAGTGTTTTAATGAGGAGGCAGAAGGGAGGAGGGATTGCTATAACCCTTTGAAGGCATGCATTACCACTTCACTTGCACAACCCCCCCCCTCACACACACAAACACACACACACACACATCTGAAAAATGCAGATGACTGCCATTTCTGTAACAGGCCACTAGAAGGGGTTGCATGTCTTCATGAATAAATAAAAGACTGCTCCAGTTTGGACTCCTTACAGTGGACCATCCTTTAGAGTTGCCACACCGTATGGTCACACCGAGGGGAAAGAAAATGCTGTCAGAACTAAACCTTCGCCATATGGTCATGTAATGGTTTAACTGCTATTATTCTATTTTGAGAATGCTGCAAAGCAATCGTGACAAATTCAAAAAGCTAAACATATTTTTGTTGCTTGAGTGTCGATTTCATACAGGTTTGTATGTGCTCTAGTTTGAATGTGTAAAGCGTCATTCTTGTCTTCCAGTTTATATGTAATTATGTTTTGTTTTTGTTTTTTGTCTTTTTCCAGCAAAGTACATCGGCTGCTACATAGACAATATACAGAAAAGAGCACTGAGGGGAGTGTCTTTTTTTGACTATAAGAAAATGACTGTTTTCCGTTGCCAGGACAACTGTGCAGAAAGGTATGACCGCAACAAATGACATCAAACCATCTTCTATCTAAGAAATGGCCTTTTTCTTCCCATCACTTCTAGATTTCATGTTTGGCTGGAAAAAAGGACAATATATTTTTTCAACGTGGACTAAAACAGAAATCAAATGAGCTTATTTGGACTCTGGTTAAATATTACACCTTTGTGTGTGGTTTTTTATATGTGGCTAAACACATATATGAAATGGCTAGCTATGCTTTAAGTCTGTCCTCTTCATCAGGCAGAGCAAAACACACAATTCTCTCTCTCTCTCTCTCTCTCTCTCTCTCTCTCTCTCTCTTGCCTTCTCTCTCTCTCTCTGCTACACTTGTCTCTTGCCTCCTCACACCCTGCCCTCCACCATACCATCTCCCGTCTCTCTTGAGTCTATTCCCTCTCCCTGAGGAACATCACACATGGCTCTATTGAATGCATTACATTACACCCATCACTGATCTACAGAAAGGAAAAGGGAGAAAAACAGGAATAGAATTGGAAGAGGAGAAAGGAGGTCATTTTCACCACCCTCCTCTCTGCTTGCCTTTTCCAGTCTGCCCACTTCCCTCCTAGAGCTCTGGGGTTGATAAAAACATACTCGGGAATGAGGGCTAAGGCACACTGTGCAGGAAGGTCTCTGCTTGATTGACAGCCCAGGGGATTTGTGCTGTGAGAGTGCTGGGTCTGCTATCTAATGACAATGGCCTCTCTAGAGTCAAATCCTTCATCAGGCGACAGCAGGCTACCCATAGGAGAAGATAGGCCTTGTTTAATGGATTAAGCTTTCAAGTATACTGTATTAATTCATAATTTACTTAGCCTCAAAGACAAAAAGACATTGTATCTATTCCAGTGTGATATTAGAGGATGTTTATAAATTTGCTATATTCCTTTATGCATCCAACAAAGGTGCTACATCCAATCTGCAGGCTTTGTGTGTAGTTACTGATTATCCAATCAATGTCTGACTGAGTCATTAACTTGCATTAGTGGACTGGCTCTTAACAGCTGGACTGCTTTTCTACTTTCATAATCGCCTTTTTAAAATGCAGCGCACACCTCCCTCTGGGCAGGATGGCTATAACTGTAAAGATAGGATGTTTTTGGACAATTCTTTCTTCTCTTTCTATAATAATCTCGGCGGCTGTGGGTAGAATTGAAGGGCAGAGATTTGCTCGCTTCAGAGCAAGTCTGTCCAAACATATCAGCATTACCATAAGGGTATCAAACTCCAATGGCAACTTGAACTCTTGAGTTACACAGTCTTCTTGTGCTGCTGCTGCTGCTGATAATGCCCCCCCCCCCATCTTCTGTTTGCCCAGAGGTTACCTGTATGCAGGCCTGGAGTTTGGAGCAGAGTGCTACTGTGGCCACAAGATCCAGGCTCCCAACACTACTGAAAATGAATGCAACATGGAATGTAAGGGCGAGAAGAGCAACTTGTGTGGAGGAGCCAATCGGCTTTCCATCTATAGGTTGGAGCTGAGCCAGGAGTCGGCACGCCGCTGTAAGTTTCACCCTCAACCCCTCAACAACAATCACCCCTGTGCTTCTTCGAGAACACTTACTTTACTCTGAGAATCCCGAGTTTGTTTGGTTAAACACAACGCTGTTGTGTTTGAAATTATGTCTGTGTACCTAATTTGGTTTAAGTGAGATGAAAATGTTATGGTCCTCAAGGATAAATCTGGCACTGCAGTAAAAGATGGTAGTACACAGGTAAGAGCACAAATACAATACAAAAAAAGTACAGATTGAGGATACTACAAAAAAAATTAACAAATAAGAGTGTGCTTGCTGCCATTCACACAGTATGTGTGGTGTACAGACTGTGCATGATTGGCTCTTCTCATAATTGCAGCAAATGCGCAGAGCCACCGGGAATCTGTGTGCTGTTCACCACTGATAGTTTGGTATACAGAAGGAAGACAGCATCACATACACAGAAAAAAAAAATCCCAGCAGACATGTCCCTAAGATCCAGACCAACATAGTTTGTTTTGCACCTTGTCAAATTCCCAGATGGGTGTGATGAATGTATGTGGAAGAACATGTATAGATGAAGCAATTAGCTTTTCACATGATTAGATCACATTTGCAAATAGAGGAAGCATGTATGCATAAATGTACAAAATACATCCACATCCATTGGCACATATACAAAGATATTGCACTATATGACATTGTATATGATAGATGCAAGCCATGTGTATGAACAAATATCTGAACTGTGCAAGCGAGGCAGATATAGAGGGTAGCCCAGAAACATGGGTAAAGAGAGAAAGATGCAGAGCAGACAGATTTGATTTATGTAATGTGAAACAACAGCTGAAAAAAAATTTAAGCGGGCCTGTGTTTTGAAGGAAAATATTTTTCCGTTTGGATTAATGCCACAGTTTGGAGCTAGCCAGTTCAGTCCTGTTTACCTCTTCCCCTTGATGACTGTGTTACCTAGTCCTGCTAACTGTGGTCTGCATCCTAAATATGCTTTGCCAACCACAGGAAAACTGAACATAAAGAAGGAGGGGCTCATTATTTAAAGTAGGCAGTAGATCTCAATTCCCTGTTCTTATAACTGGAGACATGGAAAGGCATGTGTTTTTGTTCAGTTGCAGCAAGCACAGTATTTTTACCTTCTTCTGAAAGGAAATACACCTTTCTGTGTGCCTTAAACAAGTCTTAACCATCAAAAGAGGGGAATTTGCACCTCAAGTCATCTCTTCACTCTCCCTTAACACCTCTTTTTCTCTCCCCTCTTCCCACCAATTAATTTGCAAGATAATGAGAGATTGTGGAGGCACACAATGATTCAGTATGTAGCATGTATACCAAAATAACACCTGAATCTTTGTGACGCTTTATAAATATACATTCTGTGCCCCTTTTGTCTCAGCGTGCTGCTATTTGTTTAACTTGGAGCTGCACAAAACATGTTTTGCTTGGTTACTGTTTTCATTTCTGCTTTCTTCATCTTTTGGACTGCTGAGCACAGCTCTGAGTGTTTGTGTGTTCACCTCTGACCCCGATCTCTGTTATGTGAGCCCTGCTGGGTACTTGTGTGGGAGGCGTTCAGGCGGTTGGACAATAGTTTACTAATGCAAAGAAACCAATAGATGTAAAATACTACTTTACATGCTAAGGAAAAAGACCACTCTCTCACTGCATTTCCTTTACTCTGTTCTTTTCTCTTTTTTAGATTAGGGAAATAAAGCTAATGTTAGGTCTTCCACAAAAATACTTGGGTTTCACCCAGCTGGGTGTTTGTGTTCAGTGGTCTGTCACTTAGCATTTCAAGACCTTGTGTGTAGTGTACGGTCAGAAGTCACATCTATGCACATCAAAGGAAGATAGCAATGAGACTTTTTATCACCATAGAAGGAGCAGCGGCTTATAAGTGTGATGAAATGAACTGGTGATGCACTTGAGCTATAGAAAGAGGAAGAAAATACAACGCTAGTGATGCCACCCTCTCTGAATGCTTGGTAGCACTTTTCATAGGAAAATATGTAATAAAAAAAAAATCAGCATTGCTGACGTCTTATGCTACTGAAATTGCAAAATAGATTTTTTTCCAACCTCACTGTTCATTCATTGTTTTGATGGTGAATCTAGAAGTTTGATGTGACTGTGAACTCTATATTTTTTGTATTTTTTTTTCTTTTTTGTTACTTAACCTCCACCCCCAAATATATCTGTAGTGGTGAAACATAAATCACATGTATTGAATCAGTTGCTTTATACGTGAAGTTAGTAATTGTTACATACGTAATTACTCTGTATCTTGTCCAAATTAAAACATCTAATTAGTATGATAATAATGTATTAGATATAAATTATAAGTAAATAACATAAAAGATAATCCTGTGTAATGCCATCTTGCAAAAAGACTCACATCTTTCCATGAAAATGGTGAAGATGTTAAGGAGTCAGTATTGCACACTGCTTACAAGTGAGAATTTTTGGTGCATAGCTGTTCAGACAACAAAAAAGACAGGAGGCAGAGCTGGAGGTGGCAGAGTTGAAGATGCTAAGATTTTCATTGGGAGTGACGAAGAAGGACAGGATTAGGAACAGTTATATTAGGGGGACCGCTCAGGTTGGACGGTTTGGAGACAAAGCAAGAGAGGCAAGATTGAGATGGTTTGGACATGTGTGGAGGAGAGATGCTGGGTATATTGGGAGAAGGATGCTGAATATGGAGCTGCCAGGGAAGAGGAAAAGAGGAACGCTAAAGAGGAGGTTTATGGATGTGGTGAGGGAGGACATGCAGGTGGCTGGCGTGACAGAGGAAGATGCAGAGGACAGAAAGAGATGGAAACTGATGATCTGCTATGGTGACCCCTAACAGGAGCAGCCGAAAGTAGTAGTAGTTGTTCACAGACTTCTGTTTTTCAGTTCTGTGATACATGGTCTGAGTCAGCAGCACAGATGAGCGGCCTGGGGCTAAATGTTGTCAAGTTTGTAGTAAGGCAAGCAACCCCATAGCTCTGCCGTTGGCTCATCCTCTGCCAGGTCAAGGTCTCTCAAGACCACAGGGGAGTTCCAGCATGATCTCTCAGCCAGTGATCAGTTGATAGAGGCCAAGCCGATGAAAACTGCTCAGGAAAATATAAATATTTAAATAGTGCTCTGATTTGTTTCCTGTGTTTCAGATGGGAGTGCCATATTCAAGGGGTGCTTCCACAAGCCTGACAATGTCACCATGGCACTTCCTGTCAGTGCTGTCATCCAGAACATGTCTGTGGAAAAGTGTGTGGACATGTGCACAGAGAGGGTGAGGCAGCTGTGTGTGTGTGTGTGTGTGTGTGTGTGTGTGTGTGTGTGTGTGTGTGTGTCTTCTCTAACAGTGATCTTTCTTCTCCTCATGCCCCAGGAGCAGTCTTTGGCCGTCCTAGCTGGAGATCGGTGCCTTTGTGGATTCCCCACCCCTCGCTTCTCCCTTCATGAACCAGAGGATGAGAACATGTGCCTTCACCGCTGCCACGGGGAAGAATTTGAGAGCTGTGGGAATGACGAGTACTTTGTAGTTTATCAAACACAGGTTCAGGGTAAGTATTTAGGGCTCAATTTCCATTGCCATGCAGTGTTTAGTGTTGTGACTGCACAGACGGAATATCGTCAGAAAGGTGTGCCATTCGGGAAGACAGACAGGCAAGTCAAGAATGATACAGGCAGGCAAGGGCCACACATCGCACATCTTGATTTATGCAGTGCTCTGTCTAGAATGGGACTTTGAGATTATACTGCAGATATGTTCTTATGACCTGCGGGCTCACATTCTACTGTGTTTATCCTGGTTTTCTGTACATTGTTTTCTGCATAAAACATACCTATGATGAGCTGTTCTCCCTGAATGCACCATAGCCCATTAGATTAATCAGCAGAAACAGAGGCACCAATGTTTAAACAAACAGCATTGAAAACTATCCTCTGTGTATTACACTGTGTATTCTGCTAAGTGAGCCATACTTGTAACATTTTTTTTATCTGCAAATCTTCTCAGCCAACACAATATAGCTAGTAAGTGGTCATCACTTGGCACTTTGTAATATGGAAGAATACTGTATCTACGGATGGATGGGTTATTCATTATGATCTTTCTAAATTACTCATATCTTATGTGACCTCTACTGCCATATCATTCCCTTGGTCAACTGATGTAAAGTGTCCTAATTACTCCAAAATGTCGACATCTTTAAAACCACAGACCACGTCTCATTTAAAGTCCCCTACTGAGTCATTCATCTGCTTCCTTAACGTGAAAAAGTGTGTTATGCAAAGAAGGAAGTAACATTCCAGCAGACATATATCATACAATGTCTATTAACTGATCCATTCTAAGAAATCAATTGTTTTGCAACAAAGCAATCAAACAATATTCCATTTTATATGCTAAGCAATTTACACTGATCAGCCAAAACATTAAAACCAGTGACAGGTAAGTGAATAACATTTATTATCTCATTAAAATTGAACCTGTGAAGGACAGGGATATATTACGCAGCAAGTGAACAGTCCGTTCTTGAGGTTGATGTGTTGAAAGCAGGAAAAATGGGCAAACGTAAGGATCTGAGCGGCTTCGAACAGGACCCACTTGTGCTGGCTAGACGACTGGGTCAGAGCATCTCCAAAACGGCAGGTCTTATGGGATGTTGCCGGAATGCAGTGGTCAGTAGCTACCAAAAGTGGTCCAAGAAAGGACAACTGGTGAACCGGCAACAGGGTCATAGGCACCCAAGGCTCATTGAAGCGCGTGGAGAGCAAAGGCTAGCCCATTTGGTCTGATCCTACAGAAGAGCTACTGTAGCTCAAATTGCTGAAAAATTTTATGCTGGTTATGATAGACAGGTGTCAGAACACAGTGCATCACAGCTGGCTGCATAGCCACAGACAGGTCAGAGTGCCCATGATGACCCCTGTCCATTGCCGAAAGCACCTACAATGGGCACGTGAGCATCAGAATTGGGCCATAAAGCAGTGGAGGAAGATGGCCTGGTCTGGCGGATCCCGTTCTTTTACATCATGTGGACGGCCAGATGCGTGTGCGTTATTTACTTGGGGAAGAGATGGCACCAGGATGGCACTACGGGACGTAGGCAAACCGGTGGAAGCAGTGTGATGCTCTGGGAAATGTTCTGCTGGGAAACCTTTGGTCCTGGCATTTATGTGGATGTTTCTTTGACATGTACCACCTACCTAAACATTGTTGCAGACCAAGTATACCTCTTCATGGCAATGGTATTCCCTGATGACAATGGCCTCTTTCAGCAGGATAATGCACCCTGTCACACTGCAAAAAGTGTTTGTCATGTTCCTCAAACCATTCCCAAAGAGTTCAAGGTGTTGCTTTGGCCTCCATATTTCCCAGATCTCATTCCTATTGAGCATCAGTGGGATGTGCTGGGAAAACAAGTCCAATCCATGGAGGCCCCACCTCGCAACTTAAAGGACTTAAGGGATCTGAAGGTAATGTCTTGGTGCCAGATACCAGAGGACACCTTCAGAGGTCTTGTGGAGTCCATGCCGCGATGGGTCAGAGCTGTTTTGGTGGCACGAGGGGGACCTACACAATATTAGGCAGTGGTTTTAATGTTTTGGCTGATCAGTGTATAGATAGCCCTTTACTACGTTCGCCATATTTTTAGAAGACATTGTCTGGTTTAGAGCATTGAAGTCTGTTATTTAGTGTTATGGATTGCAGAGAATTTTATCAGTTTTATAGATATCCTCTTTCTAGTCTTTATAGAAGTTCAGCAAATGATTTAAACTGTATTTCCCTTTGCGCTCATACCCTCAGATAACCGCTGTATGGACCGGCGATTCCTGCCCACACGCTCAAAACACCTGCAGGCCCTAGCCAGTTTCCCCGGAGCAGGCAACACCTGGGCTCGGCATCTCATAGAGCTAGCAACGGGCTTCTACACCGGCAGCTATTATTTTGACGGTTCACTTTATAATAAAGGTAGCCCTCGACGCTGATTCAGAAAACGTACACATCAATCGATACATCAGGATGCATTATTCATTTGCCATGGGATTTCGTTGGTTTCAAAGGTTTTAAAGGTGAGCGAGACCACTGGCGGAGTGGGAGGACAATCTGCATTAAGACACACGAGAGTGGCAAGAAGGAGATTGAAACTTTCGACTCCAGCATCCTCATGATTCGCAACCCCTACAAAGCCCTCATGGCGGAATTCAACCGCAAATATGGTGGCCACATCGGCTTTGCCTCTCAGGCCCACTGGAGAGGGAAAGGTGAGTTTCTTAAAGCTATTGTATTTTTCTAAAGCGTATATTTACTCATTGTCAAAGGGTCAAACAATTTAGGATGAACAAGCATGACAAAAATACCTTCTTTTCCAACTTACCCTCAACACAGAACACACTCTCCATACATAAAAGAAAAACAAAAAATAAAGAAACAAAAATTAATAAATAATGAAAAAACAAAGCATCAAGACAGAAGGTTTGTACAATTAAATGTAGCAAGGGTAATTGGGCATAACGAAGGGATAATGGCATATTAAACACTAAGACCTACATGTGGAAAGGTACCTCGAGATCTCAGTCCATGCTATTCCGAAGGGCCTGGGCCCCGTCTTCTCCAATTTAGTCCAAAAAGGGGTCCCAAATGTGAAAGAACTTAAATGGTTTGTCCTTGAGCCAGAAGCTTATATAGCTTCTAAAGGCATACGCCCCAGAACTCTCTGAATCCAACGTGAAACTGTAGGGACAGTGTTTGAAATCCACTGAAGAGGAACACATCTCCTTACACTAGAGGCCCCTTAAGCAGCTTCGGTGAAGAGGGGCTAAGGTTCAATGCTGCTGATTGTATTCCAAGAATGGAGAAAATAGGTTCAAGGGCCAGTTTTTTCTTAGAGATATCAATTTCTTTACACACTTTGACCCAGGAATAATTTATAAGAGGGCATTCAAAAATGAAGTGGAAATATGAACCTTCCGTACTTTTACACTTACTCCAGTATTTTGAAAACAAAGGATTTAACTACAAGCTACTATTGTGTAATATCTGAGTAGTGTGCAGCCATTCACATGTATACTTTGTGAATGTAAGCTCTGTAGTTGTATGAAACATGTTGAAATGTTTAAATTTAGTCATTCTAATTCTTAATTTGTTTTGATGGTTTTGACCTTACCAATCAATGTGGATACACCACTAGGTTTCTATTACGATAACTTTCAATACCATCTGTGACACACTTTAACATCCAGCCATCCATCCATCCATTATCCAAGCCAGTTATCCCAATTGGGGTCACGGGATGCTGGAACCTATCCCAGCAGTCACTTGGCAGCAGGCGGGGAGACACCCTGGACAGGCTGCCAGGCCATCACAGGGCCGACACATTCACACCTAGGGACAATTTAGTACGGCTGATTCACCTGACCTACATGTCTTTGGACTGGGAGGAAACCGGAGCACCTGGAGGAAACCCATGCAGACACGGGGAGAACATGCAAACTCCACAAAGAGGACGACCTGTTATGACCCCCAAGGTTGGACAATCCCCAGGGTTCGAACCTCGGACCTTCTTGCTGTGAGGTGACCGCGCTATCCACTGGGCCACCATTTCTGACTAGACCAGACTAGCTTGGTCTAGTCAGAAAGGCGCGAACTGATGAAGCCTCTTGGATGAGAGGCGAAACGTCTTCACGGATATATAACCAAGTCCAGTTGCACTTGATTCAATTCCTTTGGATGGCCACCATGCCGCCACTCATGTTTCAGTTAATGGCAAAAACAGCAGTGGAACTCTAGAAAGGCACGGCCATTTCTGTTGCAGTATGAATCAAATTACTGTTTAAAAGCGGGCATGCATATCTTTAACACTTTAACATCAGGCAGGAATTCAGTCCCCGTTAGAAAATGAGAAATAAACTTATTCTAATCACAACTTTAAAGAAAGTGCATTGCTGCTTGTTAGTTGTGATCTTTGGCTTTGTCAGCTGATGTACCCACTGTGCTCAAAAATTGATCTTTCTACATTCATGTCGCGAGAGCAGGCTATATTGATCTTGAACAGTGAAAAACTGTTTGATGAAATGATGATTCATCACCTAGGGAATGTGTTGCTGCTCTGACAATCAGCCTTCTGTGTTGCACACAGTTGGTCTCTGATTCACCAAACATGTTTTCTATCTCTTTTGTGTATGTATAAATTTATCAGTGACATATCCACAAGATTAGAAAGATTAGAAAGAAATCATTTTGTCAAAGACCTGTCTTTCTTTTTTTTTCATTTAAGAACTGTCCTCTCGATATTATTGTAACAGTGTCACTATTAAACTCATTTTACACACATTTTTCTATTTCCATTTTGATGTGCAGTTGATTTGGACTTTTTTGTCCTGCACCTCATGTGTCAATTTGGATTGTGTAACTTTGAAACTCGTCAATACCAATTAACTAAATCAGATTACTTGCACATTGTTGTACTTAGATAGCTTTTTTCTTTTTCAAATTAAGGTTAGATGCTGTGTCTGTTGCCAAGTAATCTTAATGTTTCCTTTATGTACCTTTTTTTTTAATACATCCACCAACCAAAGCATGTTTTAGTAACTATGGCAACAATTCTCATCTTATCGTCCTCTCTCTTCTCTAACATGCTTTCTGGTTAAAATCAATTCTTCTGAGAATGGAAAGATGCTGACCCAGCAGTCCTTTCCCTCATTGTGAAAACCTCAGCACGTTGAGCCTGCCATTTCCTGGGATTATTATTGTTTTTTTGTTGGTGTAGTGATGATGGTATAGGACATAAGGCTAGGTGGTAGGGTAGAAAGGCTTTTTGACACCTGCCACTTCTAATACGGAGAGAGGCTTGGTTTGTGAGTCAGCATGACGTTGCCTAAGAGGCCGCAGTTGAATGATTTTGATGCACTGACCTCTGTCAAGGCAGGCTGAGAGGCACAGATGATGTTACAGCGGCTGATGCTCCTTGGTATGTCCCCATGAAGTCAGCTCAAAGGCAAAAGCATCTTGTTTTGGTGGCAAAATCCTGTTACAGGGCACTTTATATTGGGTTTTTTTCAGTCTTGTGTGTCATGAGACCTCTCAACACAGACCCCCAAATTATTCTGTCCTCTTGTTTCAAATGTCAAAGCTTTGGCAATGTAAGAAAAGTAATTTAGGCTGCACTTGCCATGAAACCAACAACAGAAACAGGACGTTTGGTAAGGGAGACTTGAAAAAAAATTCCAGTTTCTTTTAAAAACCTTACAACAAGGACGACAGTGTGAGGCTTGTTAAGAGATGCAGTTCCTCTCTCACATTGGTTCAGCCATTGTTTCAGATTTGTGGACAATACCTGGGTTAAAATTAAATCTCAGGATGTGTCACATTTAACACCACATTAACTCTGTGGACAACCACATCAAATTCACCAGGGAGGATGTGGAAAATGACAGGCTAGCCTTCTTAGACTGTGAAATTGCAATTGGTGATGGGGGACATTTGATTGTTGATGTTTACCGTATACCAACACATACTGATCAGTACTTAATGTTTGACTCTCATCATCCACTGGAGCACAAACTAGGAGTCATCAGGATGCTGTACCACCAAGCTGACAACATCCCCACTGACACAGTGCCCGGGAAGGGGAGAAATCCCACATTAAATAGGCCTTGGTTAAGTGTGGCTATCCTAACTGGGTGTTTGTCAAAGCCAGGAAGACGTCCAAACAGTGCACTAGCCAATCGAAGAGAGAAGGACAACAGCTGCCGAAGCATAAACCAGCGGTGATTCCATATGTGGCGGGAGTGGCGGAAAAACTGAGACGTGTATTTTCCAAACACTTTCAAACCCCAAAACACTGCACCAGAAATTGGTCCACCCCAAGGATCAGGTCCCCCCCAACACAAACAGAGCAATATACTAGTGTACGCTATTAAGTGCCAGGAGGATTGGATACATTGGGGAAACTAAACAGACACTGGCCAAGAGGATGGCACAACACAGAAGAGCTAATGCGTCAGGCCAAGACTGAGCAGTCTACAGGCCAGTGGCCACTCTTTCAAGGATGAGGATGTGCACATCCTTGATAGGGAGGAACGCTGGTATGAACGGGGAGTCAAAGAGGCCATCTATGTTAAGACGGAACGACCGTACTGAATGGGGGGGGGGGGGGCTAAGAGTACATCTGTTGCCATTTTACAATGCTGTGATTGCAAACTTTCCCAAATCCTCTGTGAATAGTACATATGGCCATTGAAATTCTAGTTAATGATCACACCCATATTTGAATATGAAACTGGTCATTGGTTTCAGTCGTTATGCAATTGTATTGTTTATAAGGGTGGGGATACCTGCTGTCAGTTTAGACTGAAGAGGTCACTTAGATGAGTGGTGAAACATATCTGTCAATAAATGTTGTATCCAGATGAACTGATTCAACCTTCTTTGAAGTAAAACCATGTATGCTTTCAAATACAGTTTATTTTGTTTTTTGTTTTCCACCCCACTTATATGCCCTTCTCACTCTGAGGCAATGGCCCAGGAAAGACCCATATTTGTGAATGGGTCCACACAGGTCATCTGGTCCAGGACTGCACACTTGGTCACAACCCAGGTTTTACATGGGTCCGACACTGCCCGGTCTTGGTATGAAAGGGGGAACATGGATGTATGTGGGTTTTAATCAAGGAACCTCATTGGTTATGATGGAAGGTGCACTAGTATGACAACAGTTCAAGTGAGCTGGCATGTTGTTTGATTAAGATTTCAGGTGACTGAATAAAGAAAACCCACAAAGGATTGCCTGACTCAACACCAAATCGTCTGCACTATCACCCATGTTGTTAAATCATCACTGGGAAGAAAAAACAAACAAAAATTAAATCAGCAACTTTTTATTATGATAAAATGCAACCACTCTGTTTAGTAGTGACGTGTATGCGACTTCAATGTGGACTCAAGTCTTGTGTGAACGGCAATGACCTGGAGTTTAGCCGTGACCGTGTTCTGGTTAGTAGCCCGTCTCAGAGAGAGATTGTGTGTGTAAAAGGGGCTTAAAGCTGCCTCCCTCCATGGTTTCTAAGATGGCATTGCTAACTCAACAGGCAAGACTCCCCATCCTTTAACTAAAGATTCATGCTAATGCATCACATATATAGCCAGCCACTACTTTCTGGATCTTCCGCCGGTCGAATGTAAATGATTGAACAGTTGCACAGAAAGAATTTTCCAAAAAGAGGAAAAACCTGAATTGTACGATTTGAGTGGCAACCGAGTCCAACCATTTTAACTCCACAATAGTCTCTAAAAGTACTTTCTGGTGTGCCATGACGATCCATTCAATCCCTGAAATGTACGTAGACTGTTCAACTGAAACATAACTGTTTGATGATATGTGAATTTAACCTTTCCTCAGATTTATTTTCCTCAATCAGATCTGTTTTATTTGATCTGATTTATTTTATTCCCTTGTCATCTTATATGTATTTTGTTGTATACTTTTACTCATTTATGTTAAGTTAGTTCCTCAGCAAGAAGCAAGGAGTAATCATTTCATCCCCCCAGATTTAAGAAAGGGTCTTATCTGACAGTAACTCCTTATTTATTCACTTCTCTATTTCTTTGTACAGAGTGGCCTGAGTTTGTGAAGAACTACGCTCCTTGGTGGGCCTCCCATACTCTGGACTGGCTGCGATACGGGAGGAACATCCATGTGGTTCACTTTGAGAATTTGAAGAGGGATTTGTTCTCCCAGCTCAAGGGAATGGTCCTGTTTCTGGGTCTAGAGGTTTCTGAGGACCGCCTGCTCTGTGTTGAGGGGCAGAAGGATGGCAACTTCAAGCGTTCGGGCCTACGCAAACTTGAGTATGACCCCTACACCCCTGAAATGCGCGCCAACATTGATGAACTCATCAAAACGGTAGACGCTGCCCTGAGGAAAAGAAAAATGTCAGGGATCCCAGAAGAGTACACACCAAGATGATATACGTATCCCCTCCCTTTTCCACCCCCTTTCTCTTTCTTGCTCTTTTTAATTTCATTGACTCTTTTCCCCCCCTTGGCTCAGCACATTTTTTTTTAGGATTACAAATAATGATTTTCAACATGACTGCATAGATTTCAGATATTTTTCATTAAGTGTCATAAGTTGAAGATCTAAATGTGAAGACATTTTTCTTGCCCCTCACATTTTCTTCTGCTCTTCTCTTCTGTCATGCTGTGATTGACAACGTCTTATGATGCATTGTTTTGAGAGTGGCCATTATGTGTTGTGGTGAGGGGAAGTGTGGTATGTACTGTGGGCAGGGATAATAAAGAAAGGCACTTCTTTGCTCTATGCACGTGTACTGTACAGGCATGTGCCCATGCCTTAACAAGAAGACAGTACAGTCGCTGTGACTTGGTTCTCAAGCATATCTGAGATATGTGCTGGTTCATTTTCTTACCTTTATTCAAAAGGTATGGTAACACACTGTCAAGGATGTTATAGGAACCTATTTTTGTGCAGAATAAATACATAATGATAATGGGAAATGGTCTGCTGCTATTACGTATATAACAATATTCTTTTATACATGAATCAATATTCACTGAGACTTCTAAATCTAATTTTTTGCCGTATGGAAAAAAAGGCAATTTACATGCTATAAATGAACCTGAAGTTGGATACTGTTTATTTGAAGATTCCTGAACCTACGGTGTATGTATAAAAAATGGTTAGTTTTGAATCGTGTAGAAGTAAACCACTTGTATTAAGCTAAATGATCCCTCTTGCTGGTACTGTAACATGGGGGGGGGGGTGTCAAGGAGAAAAGCTGTTGAAGCATTTTTTTCCAATCTTATTGCTAGTTTGCAATATACATGTTGAGTTCTTTGGTTCTGAATGTTTTTTGTTTTTTGTCACTGGACTAACTGCAGAATTCCAAAAAGCGTTTCACTGTGCAACAACCACCCCAAAGATCCCCGAGGAGGAATTGGGCATGACACTATATGTTGCAGTGATGTTGCCACTATTCGTGGTGGTCATTACATCTTCTCTTTAATGACAGTTGCTTACACTGAATGTAAGAAACTGCATCATTTTTGTTTATTAATGTATTGTAATGCAAGCTCTAGAAAGCTTTTAGCCAGTATAGTCCTTCTCAGCGCTGTAGGTTTAAAAAAAACAAAACAAACTCTGAACAGTTGACCAGGGTGTGAAGCATTTTATTTTGTACAAGTGGCATCTTTTAAAGCCACCCGCAATGGGCTTTGCCATAGACTTCAAAACACTGAAGGCTAAAAGCCATGAAAGATTAAAGGACTTCCATATACTGGATACCATACATGTATATTTTTATAATACATGCAAATGCAACAAAAATGGCCACAGCAGAAATATTTCTAAAGCAAAAAGCAAATGGGAGAATTTCTTTCTATTTTTGACACATGCTTTTGACTTTGGGTGGCTCTTGCTTTCGTCGACAGGCTGGCACTTTCCGAATATGGCTGTCACATTTGAATGTATTTTCTACGGAATGAATGTAATGTGATAAAGCCCAATAAATGAGTGAATAAAATGTTCTGCTATGGTCGTCGCAGTGATTACAAATGTTCGTGTCATTTCAAAAGACATGTTGCATAACAGCTGAATGAAGAAATGACAAGGGAAAATATTTGCCCTGGTTTAAAAGAGAAAATTAATACTGTGTAATATTATTCCAATATTGGCCAAAATTATACTGTTATTAAATGGCTCTTAATAGATTAATGGTTTTTTGGGGTACCCTTCACACACACACACATTCTGTACTGTCACGTGAAAATATTCTTTGCACTTGCCTCCATCATCCTTAACTCCCACTGCAATACTAGAGAACAAAAACCTAACGCCCTTCTCTAAATCTAACCCTGACCTAAACTCCAGAAATGGGTTCAGACAAGACCCATAAATAAAAATGTAGGACACAGAAGCATGTGCACACTTATGCAGAAAAATGACGTACTGAATATTCCTTCTCAGAGTAGGAGTACATCACATACACCTCTGATCTTACATCTCTCTCCTTGCTCCATCAGATTAAGTGACCTCTCTGGGTTTCAGCACCTACAGTGCATCCGGAAAGTATTCACACCCCTCCACTTTCCCCACATTTTGTTATGTTACAGCCTTATTCCAAAATGGATTAAATTCCTTTTTTTCCTCATCAATCTACACACAATACCCCATAATGACAAAGCAAAAAAGGTTTTGTAGAAATTTTTGCAAATCTATTAAAAATAAAAAACTGAAATATTGCATGTACATAAGTATTCACACCCTTTACTCAGTACTTGGTTGAGGCACCCTTGGCAGCGATTACAGCCTCAAGTCTTCTTGGGTATGAAGCTACAAGCTTGGCACACCTATATTTGGGGTATTTCTCCCATCCTTCTCTGCAGATCCTCTCGAGCTCTGTAAGGTTAGATGGGGAGTGTCGCTGCACAGCTATTTTCAGGTCTTTCCAGAGATGTTCAATGGGGTTCAAGTCTGGGCTCTGGCTGGGCCACTCAAAGACATTCACAGACTTGTCCTGAAGCCACTCCTTCGTTGTCTTGGCTGTGTGCTTAGGGTCGTTGTCGTGTTGAAAGGTAAACCTTCGGCCCAGTCTGAGGTCCTGAGCGCTCTGGAGCAGGTTTTCATCATGGATCTCTCTGTACTTTGCTCCATTCATCTTTCCCTCGATCCTGACTAGTCTCCCAGTTCCTGCCGCTGAAGAACATCCCCACAGCATGATGCTGCCACCACCATGCTTCACTGTAGGGATGGTATTAGCAAGGCGATGAGAGGTGCCTGGTTTCCTCCAGACGTGACGTTTGGCATTCAGGCCAAAGAGTTCAATCTTGGTTTCATCAGACCAGAGAATCTTGTTTTTCATGGTCTGAGAGTCCTTTAGGGGCTTTCTGACAAACTCCAAGCGGGCTGTCATGTGCCTTTTACTGAGCAGAGGCTTCCATCTGGCCACTGTACCATAAAGGTCTGATCGGTGGAGTGCTGCAGAGATGGTTGTCCTTCTGGAAGGTTCTCCCATCTCCACAGAGGAACGCTGGAGCTCTGTCAGAGTGACCATTGGGTTCTTGGTCACCTCCCTGACCAAGGCCCTTCTCCCCCGATTGTCCAGTTTGGCTGGGCGGCCAGCTCTAGGAGGAGACCTGGTGGATCCAAACTTCTTCCATTTACGAATGATGGCAACCACTGTGCTCTTCGGGACCTTCAACGCTGTAGAAATGTTTTTGTACCCTTCCCCAGATCTGTGCCTTGATACAATCCTGTCTCGGAGGTCCACAGACAATTCCTTTGACTTCATGGCTTGGTTTCTGCTCTGACATGCACTGTCAACAGTGGGACCTTATATAGACAGGTGTGTACCTTTCCAAATCATGTCCAATCAATTGAATTTACTACGGGTGGACTCCAATCAAGATGTAGAAACATCTCAAGGACGATCAGTGGAAACAGGATGAACCTGAGCTCAATTTTGAGTGTCATAGCAAAGGGTGTGAATACTTATGTACATGCAATATTTCAGTTTTTTATTTTTAATGAACTTACAAAAATTTCTACAAAACCTTTTTCACTTTGTCATTATGGGGTATTGTGTGTAGATTGATGAGGGAAAAAAAAGATATTTAATCCATTTTGGAATAAGGCTTTAACATAACAAAATGTGGGGAAAGTGAAGGGGTGTGAATACTTTCCGGATGCACTGTATATGAAACGGTAAATGAGATCTTGTGTAATGTAAAGCATTACATCTAATGGTACAAATCTAATCACTCGCTCCTGTCAGCAACTGTAATTGGTGTGCGGCATGAAATCTAAATGCTATTGCATCCATGTGCCAACACATAGCATTGTTCATGCAGCGGCTCAGAGAAGTGTCTATAACTCTTAAAGCGTGTTGTCAAACTTCAAACATTCAACAATCCATCACCATGTCTTTATAATCTCTTTCAGTAATACAGGACTAAACTATACCTCTTCGTTAAGCTATGACATGAGAAGTTATGCGACAGAGCCAAAAGTTTTTTGAGGAGCTCTGGGCCCAAGATGTCCCCTGACCTCCTGTCTTCATGGAAAGCATTTTCAATCTTCGAAACAAAATGAACTGCAGGATTTCTGCTTGAAGTCTTTTCCCATGAATGCATAGAGAAATGGGTTCACACAGCTGTTGCAACTTGCAAGAGTCACAGATACTATATCTTGAATCCAGTCTGAACAAAGTGATTATAATGGAGATTGATTTCCACTAATATGGAGATATGGAAGGGCACCAAGTCATGAGAAATGTGACTATGAGGGTAGTCATGACTGGCAAGGGTCTGGATGACCTGCCCACTGGTAGTTGGTAACCTCAGGATAAGGACGGAGTAACACAAAGCAATAATGAGCAACAACAAAACAAAACCAAATACGAAACAAGTAGCAGGTGTACAATGGCAACACAGAAGAGCTAACACGTCAGGCCAGGACTCCGTAGTCTACAGCCATCTACAGGCCAGTGGCTACTCTTTCAATGATGAGGATGTGCACATCCTTGATAGGGAGGAACGCTAGTTTGAACGGGGAGCCAAAGAGGCCATCTATGTTTTTTATGTTTTCTAGTGTTTTTCTTTTTCCCTTTCTCTCATGTTTTGATGGGTTTTTTTCTTTTTTCTCCTATTGTTCACATTATTTCAGTTTGTATTGTGCAGCACAACTTGCATTGAATTTGAACTATACAGTACAGTGGGAATTTAGTTTGAAATGTATAGTAGCTGAACTGATTAAGGGTAGATGAGAAGGGCTAGGAAAAAATAAGTGTATACTTCCTCCTACTCCTTTTCGAACATGTAACAAATAATCTGATGCATACAGCGATTTGTTTGCAGAGTTTGATGTGTGGATTTGTTTATCCCTTCGGATTATTGGCATTGGTTTATCTGTTGTTCTAGCCTGCTTATTTACATATTCAAAATAAATCATCATTCATTCATGTTAAGCGGGAAGGACCACCCATGAACCGAAGGGGGGGGGGCTAAGAGTGCATCTATCACCATCTTATAATGCAAATCCTCTGTGAATAGTACATATGGCCATTGTAACGCTAGTTAATGATCACGCCCATATTTGCACATGAAACTGTCGTTGGTTTCGGTCGTTATGCTGTATTGTTTATAAGGGGTGGGGATACCTGTAGCTTCCCCAGCTATTGATGGTCATAGTCTTAAACTGATGGTTAAATAAAGATTCACTTTATTCACATATAGTCTTCACAAACACATGGTAAGAGCTAAAGGAAGAAAACACAAAATACGTTTTAACATTTACAATAACACAACAAGCAAATACAGCAGAAAGCTACCTATTTTACTACATTTTGGGAGTGCAGGAATGAGGAGACAGAGAGATCGAGTCGAGTCAATTCCGTTTACTCGCCACACAAAACAACACCGATACAGGACCTCACACTTGATAGAGCTTTGGAAGTAGCTAGGCGTACTGACGCTGCTATAGCTGATGCAAAAGCCATTGCTGATGGTGACACAAAGCACGTCGCCGCCGTTCAAGTGCAAAAGAAGGCGCACAAGCCAAAACACAAGACCGTTCAGAAAACGGATGCAACCCACACATGCTATCGTTGTGGTTCAGCTGACCACCTAGCCAGTGATAAATCCTGCCCTGCAAATAACTGCAAATGTAAAACGTGGTAAGATGGGACATTTTTCTAGAGTGTGCAAATCCTCCCAAAAGTCTGTTAATGAAGTGATTGTGCCTGATACTGCTGTCTTAACTGTTAGTTCTACTACTGAAACAGCTGCTAAGCTAATGTGTCCTGCTACTATTACTGCACCTACTACTGTACATGCATGTACTGTTGAGTTACTCTTTGATACAGGGTCTGGTGTCTCTATACAGCCTGAGAATGTTTACAGTGAATATCTTGGTTCAAGTAAGCTAAGTGAACCTACAATGCAGCTTGTTAGAGAAGTTGAATGTGCTAGGATGTCTTAGTCCACAGACTTATACATAGTGAAAACAGGGACACCTATACTAGGTATGGACCTGGTGACTGCTCTCTAGCTACAGATCAAAGGAGGACAGTTAATACCTGAGACTGCCAATGTCTGTGCGACACTCCACCAAACCGAAGCTGTGCCCACTACCAGCAAACAGAAAAGTGAGACTCCAGCTGCATTTGGATGTGCAAAGTACTTTGTACACAAAGCGAAGGTACCACCAGAAGTGAAGCCGGTACAACAAAAGCTTCGACGCTTACCACTTTCAGTCCGTGATGCTGTTTCCGATGAACTCAAGAACCTGGAGGAAAATGGGATCATAAAGAAAGTTGAGGCATCTGAATGGGTATCCCCAATTGTAGTCACTAAAAAGAAGACAGGTGGCATAGACATGTGCATCGATTTGAGGGAACCTAACAAAGCAGTAGTCGTTGACAGCCATCCCTAATCACTGATTGAGGACATACTATCTGAGCTGCGTGGATCTGTCATGTTATCCACCCTGGATCTCAAATCTGCACACCATCAACTGAAGCTGCATGAAGAGAGCAGAGGGCTCACCGCTTTCATTACACATGAAGGCCTGTACCAATACAGCAGCGTTCCTTATGGACTGAGTTCTGCCCCTGCTACATTTCAGAAGATGATGACAACGATCCTCAGTGGCCTCAAAGGGGTGCAATGTTACATCGATAATGTAATCATCTACAGATCCTCAGAAGCTGAACATGAGGCCAATCTCCATGCTGTGCTGCTAAAAATCAACGACGTGGGACTGAAACTCAATGTTGACAAATGTCAGCTCCGTCAAACTACTCTGAGCTTTCTTGGCCAAAAAATCAGTGCAGTAGGTCTGCAGCCAGATGACTCTCATGTCACTGCTATCCTGAATGCCCCACCCCCTACTGATCCTGCAACCCTGCGCTCATTTCTGGGTCTGAGTGCATGGTACAGCTAGTTGTGCCCAACTACACAACTGTTGTTGAACCTATGAGAGCTCTGCTGCGAAAGGACAGTTCATTCCAGTGGAATGATGTAGCTCAAGCAGCATTTGACCAAGTCAAGAAGATGATCGTGAATAGCCCTGCTATAGTGCTGTTCGACCCCAACAAGCCTACCATAGTCTCTACAGACGCTTCAGACTACGGGCTAGGTGCCATCTTGACTCAGCTGGACAGTACTGGTGAGGAACAGACAATTGCTTTTGCATCTTGCAGTCTGTCAGACGCTGAGAGAAAATATTCCATCGTCAAGAAGTAAGCACTGGCCTGCCTCTGGTCTGCTGAGAAATGGCGTACATGGCTCTGGGGAAGGAAATTCCTGTTACGCACCGATAATCAAGCACTTACGACACTCCTGACTACCAAGGGCAATAACCATGCTGGTCTCCGGATTGCCAGATGGTCTGCTCGCCTGATGGAGTTTGACTATGATGTCGGATACAGGACTGGATCTTTGAACTATGTTGCTGACTTGTCTGTCTATCTAGACTCCCACTCCCCGAGACAGACACTGCATGTGCAGAGAATGTGGAACCCGTTGCAGCCATTCTCACTAATCTGAATGCTGTGTCTGTGGATGACTTCCAGACTGAGTGCTGTGCCTGCCCAGTGCTCACAAAGCTCCGTGCACAGATATGGAAAGGCTGGCCCTCACGAAAGAAAGCACTTGAGCCTGACTTACAGCCATTCTTCCTGATCCACCATGAGCTTGCAGTCATGGATGACTGTATTTTCAGAGGTACTCATCGGTTGCTGGTGCCTGAGTCATTGCAGAAAAGACTCATTGATATCGCTCATGAAACCCGCCAAGGCATTGTGCGCACTAAACAGCGTCTCAGAGAACTGTATTGGTGGCCCAAAATGGACTCCCAGATAGAGACATTGATTAAGAACTGTACAACCTGCAGACAGAATCATAAGTCGATGGTAACCCATGATGCTCCACTCCAAACTGTTCCCCTACCAGCTGCTGCCTGGGAAAAGGTTTCCATGGACATCGTAGATCCATTTGAGATAGCACCTGCTGATTGCAGATATGCCATAACACTGTAGACTACTATAGTAAATGGCCTGAAGTAGCTTTTGCTCCCTGTGCTGACACAGCTACTGTCATCCAGTTCCTGACCACTGTTTTCCCTCGAGAAGGGAATCCAAAATAACTGGTCAGTGATAATGGACCTCAATTCCTCTCCTTTGAGTTCTCTGACTTTCTCAAAAAGAGGGAAATCAGACATCCGAGCTCTTCAGTTTATTATCCAAGAGCCAATGGAGAAGTTGAGAGATTCAACAGAAGCCTTAAAGACTACCTACAGACCACACCAATCCAAAGAGAACCCTGGAAATCATTCCTGAGAATTTACCTGATGGATTACAGAACAACGCCTCATTCTATGACTAGAGTATCCCCTTCAGAACTGCTCCATGGTCGATGAATGAGAACAAAGCTACAGGTGATGGAGATGCCTGTACCTCCAAAAGATGGACACGCTGCACATGAAAGAGTGAAACAAAAACAAGTGAAGACGAAAGAATACACAAATGCTCACAGACACGTCAAATCAACTGACTTCCAGTCCGGTGACAAAGTACGGATTAGGAAGCCATGGAAAGTAAAGAAAGGAGAACTGAAGTTCACAAAACCAAGGACTGCTGTGACAAAGAAAGGACCAAACACTTACTTGTTGGATGATGGAAGGATCTGGAACGCCCCACGCTTATCTGCACTGCCAGAGTTGATCCCGGATACTGACTCTGACAGAGCAATGGACTGTACTAAACCAGAGACTGATAAACCACCTAACTCTAACTCTGATAACCAGCTCAGGTTTACCAGGATTAGAAATCCACCTAGTTGGACCAAAGACTTTGTCATGGGAAAATGAAAAAAAATACTGCTAACTAATGTGGGGAGGGAAAAAATGTGAAAAGTGAATGATATTATTGGGTTACATACATTATTCAGAGTGTAATACTGTCAGTTCTAATCTAAGGTACTATAAGTATTCTTTGTTCAAAAGGGGAAGATGTTGTGTCCATACACATACATAGTGATGCAGTGTTCTGTTGATGCTATTTACGTTGGAGACCGCTAGGTTGCACTATTGGTTAATATGTTCCAGGTAGAAGGAGAAGAAGAAGTAAAACGTGTCAATGAAAAAAAGTGCTAAGTAAAGTACACGCCCCCAGTTCCTCTGCTTCGTGTGTTGATGTCTGATACTGAACCAACTACACAACAGTCTGTAGGAACAGGAAAGCAGTGAGTAAGGTTACAGAGCAGCTGCAGTCATACTTTCTTGGGGCTATGAGTAAAACAGATGGGTCATCAGAGCAATGGGCCATCGAGTTGCTGGTGGGCTCCACCCCGGTTGAATTCAAAATTGACACAGGAGCTGATGTTAACGTCATCCGCGAGGAGACCTACCACTTACTCACTCCAAAAAGACCACTGGAGCCTGCAGATATTCCACTGGATAGTCCAGGCGGCAAGCTGCAGTGCATAGGACAGATCCAGAGCACTGTGTCCTACAAAGGAAAGACTCACCCACTCACAGCATATGTCATCCGCAGACGCACTGTAAACAACTTACTCAGCAGGCCACTGTCTGTAAAGATGAATCTGGTGAGGAGAGTGGATGAAACAGTGCACAACAGAGGACACCTACAGGCATAGGGTGAGCATGGGAAATTAATGACTGAACCTGTGAGAATACAGCTGAAAGACAATGCTCAGCCATATGCTGTACACACAGTACACACAGCACGTACCTCTCGCTATGCTAAAAAAAAGGTAAAGGAGGAGTTCCTGAGGATGGAGAGAAATGGCATCATTGAGAGAGTGACATAGCCCACCGACTGGTGTGCACCCATGGTGTCAGTCTTGAAGAAATGCACAGGTAAAGCCCACATCTGTGTTGATCTCAAGAAGCTGAACGAGGCTGTGAAGAGAAAACAGTATATCCTGCCTACTACTGATGAGATTACAGAAAAACTAAGTGGGGCCAGTCTTTTCTTCTCTCAACACCGCCAGTGGGTTCTTCCAGATACCGCTGCATCCAGACAGCTGTAAGCTCATGACTGTCATTACGCCATTTGGCAGATTCAACTTCAAGCAGCTACTGTTTGGAACTACGAGCACACCCGAAATCTTCCAGAGGAAGATTATGGAGATCCTGCAAGGGCTGGAGGGCGTTGAGGTCTTCATTGATGACATTCTTGTCTATGGGGCCACAGGGGAGGAGCATGACAGTCGCCTGGAGAAGGTAATGCAGCACATAGAGACGGCTAGTTTGAAGCTCAACCATGAGAAGTGCTCCATCAGGCAGAGTCAGCTGCAGTTCCTTGGGCATCTCATTGACCGGTCTGGGATCTGGCCTGATCCCGACAAAGTGGAAGCTATTTGGCAGCTGTCACCACCAGCAGATGTGCAAGAGTTGAAAAAGGATACTAGGAATGGTGAATTATCTTGGAAGATACATCCCCAACCTCTCAGCAGTAGGACAGCTGCTGTATGAGCTCCTGAAAAACAAGAATGCATGGACATCGAGTCACACACAACAAACAGCAGGCACATCAAGGAGCTGTTGACAACTGCACCAGTACTTGCATACTACGATGTGAACAAGCCCACTGCTGTGTCGGCGGATGCGAGTAGTTATGGATTGGGGATGTACTCCTTCAACTCCATGGGGAGCAGTGGAAACCTGTGGTATATTCTCCAGATGCTTCACAGAAGCAGAAACATAGTACACCCAGATAGAAAATGAATGTCTGGCTGGTGTATGGTCCTGTGAGAAGTTTGACAGATACCTCAATGGACTAGAGCAGTTTAAGCTTGTAACTGATCACAAGCCACTAGTGCCTGTCATTAACAGCCACAGCCTGGACAATGTACCTTTACGATGTCAGAGTCTTTTCATGAGGCTCATGAGATTTAATCCAGTAGGAGAGTATACTCCAGGGAAAACTCTGATTGTCTCAGACACCCTGTCATGCAGTCCACTGGCTAGCATGTGCACAGAGACTGACACACGGTGAGGTGGCATGCAGTGTGGCTAGTGTAGTGGTGGGGATCCCTGCATCTGCAAGCAAAATGGATGAAATCAGAACGGTGACAGTGGCTGACGCCGAAATGCTGTCTGTCATGGAGCTCATAAAGACTGGATGGCCTGAACACTTAAGCAGTGTGCCATGAACTGAGAAAAACACAACAAAAGGAACCTCTCATCTCTACACCACTTCTGGAGCAACCCTGGAAGAGAATTGCAATGGACGTCTGTGAGCACAAACACCACAGCTATCTGTTAATGTCAGATTATTACTCCAGGTTTATAGAGATACTGCACCTACCCTCAACAACGAGTAACCAAGTTATCCAAAACCTAAAAAGTCTTCGCCAGGTTTGGCATTCCAGATGAGGTGGAGAGCGATAATGGACCCCAGTTTTCAAGTGCGGAGTTCCAGGAGCTCACGAGGCAGCTTACCTTCAAGCACTGCACATCCAGCCTTCACCACCCACAGGGCAATGGTCACGCAGAGAGAGCCGTGCAGACGACAAAGAAAATTCTCATGCAAGAAGATCCTGATGGCTCTAATGAGTTATAGGTCCACTATAGGTCCACTCTACCACAGGCTACAGCCCAGCTGAGCTGTTGATGAGGAGAAAATTCAGAACCACACTCCCCACTTTAGACAAAAATCTCCTACCAAAATGGCCCAGCAGAACAGCTGTGAAAGAAAAGTATGGGAGGGAAAAAGCTAAACAGGCTCACTACTTCAACTGCTGTCATGGAACCAGGCCCTTACCTGCCCTGCAACCAAGAGATGTTGTATTTTCCAAGTTGGACCATGAAAAGTCATGGTCTTTGCCAGTGGTGATCTCAAGCGAGAGCACCACCCCAAGATCCTTCATCATCAAGACACAGCAAGGGGCAGAGCTGAGGCGGAACCGCCATCACCTCCAACCAGGGCCGGTTCCCCAGCCCATCCCAGTAGTGCCTGGTAAGAGCACAGGGACAGACACCCACTCTAACGGAGCCACCATGTTAGAGACTGTTCCTGTCAGTCACAGTGGGCAACACCCACAACCCCACTACCTGGTCAGACTGTGACCAGATCTGGACGGGTGTGCAAGCCAGTCGACAGGCTTGACCTGTAGACGAGTGCGATCATATGGCCTTTGGGGGGTGGAAAGGACAGAAGGGTACAAAAAAAAGAAGAAGTAGGAAACAAAAGGAAAGTTGTATTGACATTGATGTTGATAATGTTTATTTGTGTTTATGAAACTGTAACCCTTGGTTGAGTAAGAAAGAAACCGGTATATGTTGAAATGTCTCAATTTGAGTTAATCTTGAGTCATGACATGTGCTGTTAAAATAACCATTTCTGTTAAAGTGTTCGTTTAATGTCATAAAAATAACACAAAAGAACACAAAAGAGGGGGAGATGTCATATACTGTAGTGAAAGGCTCTTGCGCATACACTGTGTGATATACATTATACAGGAAAACGTAGGAGCTAGGTGACCTCTGGGGAGTTCTGGAGGAAGGTACAGGAGTGTTGGTGTGTTGCCTGACGGTGATTCATTAAAACTGGTGAAAGCTTAATAAAGCCTCCATTGCAATTATTTACAGTAAGTAAATGGAAATTACCCAAGGGTTTCACAATTTGTCACCATCAGCCAATTTGGGCTATACTGATTTTTACAGTTTTAGGTTTTATTGTTCCTTCATAAAGGCAATGATATTATTAAATATGGATGTATGTTGACAAGGCTGATATCATTTTGCATTTACCACGGCAAAATCCTTGAATGGTACTAAAATATTGATACTGTTCAATCTCACTAATTACAAAAATTACAGGTTAATATTTCCCTAGAGATCAGTTTACAGATAAAATTCTGTCTTTCAAGGGTCAAAGGTCACGATACCCAGTTCAGCCTGTCACACCCCACAGTAAAGAGAGCCTGTTGTTCTTCTCCACTGTCCACAGCATAATGGCTGGGCTTGAGCAAAAAAATTGAGTTTATACCAAAAGATGTGTACTGATGTGGCTATAAATGAATCAGCTAATTGTAAAAGTTTGTACCTTTTCCAGAAAATGATGTGGGAAGAGATTACGGTATTGGTATAGTATCAAACTATATTATATAGCCAACTATTATTAAACACAAATGCACAAACAAGATGAAAAATTATCAGACCGGGTGTCAGTTGATGGTACGGGGTTTTGTGATATTTTTCACTCAGCAAATCGCATCAAATGGTGGAGATGCTTTCAAGGGAATAGGATTTATATCGGAAAAATACACTCACCTCAACCCAGACAATCTGTACAAAGCAGAGACACGTGTTGCACACATGCTTTAGCGTGGTTGACACTGTCAGCTATACCTTTCTGCTCTTCACATGTATTTATAGCTCATTTCTCCTTCTGTTTATCTAAGACGCATCTGTTTTGTGTTGTGAACCACAAAGAGCCAAACATGCACACAGGCTGCATGCACAGTGTAGGGCCTCCAGCAAAGTGTTTTAACACATCAACACAAACACTAAGAACATCCAAACCACAGAGGTTCATCCATTACATGGCAAACATTGTTCTTGTGGGGTTTTTTTGCTTTGAAAGCAATCATCAGTGTTGATCATTTCTGGTTCATTCTCTGCCTGAGTATTTTCACTATAATTTCTTATCATACTTCCTTATGGTTATAATCTAGGTTCATGTTATTTAAACATGCTGTTTTGACTGATTTGGGGCGCACGTTTAAATAAGACCCCTGAACCCTTTTGTTTTCTTGCTGTTTATTAAATTTGGTGCTATTTTTACGTTTTTTCTTATATACCGCTCTTTTGTTTTGTGTGTGTCATTTTATTTTCATCCTGTTGACAGACATGTGTAGCACCTTGTGACCCCAGTTTACAGAGGTGATATATTAAATAGCACTTTACTTCCTAGCATAAAGAATGGCTATTGTTGTGACTATTCAAGCTAGGAAATGCTAACTTGCTAAGGCTAATGCCAGTGTTTAAAGTTGTTGCCTGAAAAGTTATTGTGTTACATAAAACAGCCATTGCTTGCTAACAGAAATAATAGAAAAGACAGAATTAAAGTCAAAATTCAGTGACACTTTGACTTAAAAAAAGAATCATAAATTCAAACACAGTCCACACTTTAGATGCCTAGAAGTCTTATCAACTATATTCCTTACAATTTATTTCTCTATTTGCGTCACCCTGCAATATGTCTGTAATCCTTTCTACAACAGTTATTTCAGAAACAATCATTTTTATTTACCTTAAAATTATGTTAAACAAAACATGCAGGTTTAGTGAGGCATTAGATTCTAGCCTCTTTGCAAGACCAAGCAAGCCTGGTCACTTATTCATTATTAAAGCCACACTGTCAACGGGAAACCACAACACATTCACTCTGAGAAATGAGTCATACTGCAACAGTATGAGCTAAATATGAACAGAGAACCCTTTTTACATTTACACTCTTCAACACATTAATGGTGGTATTAATGGTGTGGCACATTTCTATAGGTATACAAAGGAACACATTAACATTAACATGAGAATATGTGTGTATTTACAGAGTTGACTCTACGTATAGTTTGAGACTTCTAGATGTGTGTAGAAGCTCTGCCGTCCACGGAGCTGGACCTGGAGAGGTATCGGCTCATGGTGCGGCCCTCCTCTCCCAGTGCATTTTCCATCTTGGAGAACACAGAATTCTTGAAAGACCGCTTGAAATCGTTGCCCATGAAAATGTACAATATTGGGTTTAGGAAACTGTTTGCTGTAGCCACCGTTGTGCTTACCTTAAAACCAAGTCTTATTACTTCCGAATCGTAATTTTGGTGGTTCAGCTCGAGCAGGACAAAGACATGGTAAGGCAGCCAGCAGATGAAGAATGTGACAATGAGGGCAGTCATGACTTTGAAGGGTTTTGATGACTTGGTCATGTTATTGGTTCTTAGTCTCAGGATGATGATTGAGTAGCAGATGAATATAATGAAGAATGGGATGATAAACCCTCCGACAAGACGGCTCACAGCAATCATCTCATGGCTGTATTGGTGTGATGTGTAGTTGTTGAAACAAACAGACTTTCCAAGATGGCTGACAACATCTCTGAAAACCACAGAGGGAATACTTAGGGCAATAGAGACAACCCAGGCTAAGGTGACCACCAGAGAGGCCTTTTGAATGGTGCGGTGGTTCTGTGCCCAAACCGGACACATGACTGACACGCATCGGTCTGCGCTGATAATGACCAGGAGGAAGATGCTGCTGAACATGTTGAGGAACATAGCAAAGGAGGTGAACTTGCACATGAAGAGCCCAAAGATCCAGTTGCTTGTTGCCATGTGTGTAATGTTAAACGGAAGACAAGCACAGAATATAAAGTCAGAGATCGCAAGGCTCAGGTACCAGGTGGTGTTGATGGTCTTCTTCATCTTAAAGCCAGCGATCCAGATGACAATCCCATTCCCAGAGAGCCCCAGCAGAAGAATCAACACATTGACCACCAGCAAAGCGACACATGAGACTTCCTTGAAACACGTTGAATTGGGTTTGAAAACGACATTCTCAAGTGTGACGTCTTCATCGTAAGTGTAATTGTCATTGTAAGTGTCATTGTACATCTCATAAAGGATTGCATCATTATCCATTGTGCCTGAAGTAGCAGTATCAAGAGAACCCTGTGGAAAAATAATGTTTAAAAATGTTAAATGTTTAAAATGACAGAGCTGAGGGATGAACTTATCTCTCTACAGGGATGATTAGCATTTCAACCTTATCTGAAATCATCTGAAAGTTAAAGGTAACATGAGAACATACCTATAGCCAGACCATCTACCGCTGTTGACTTGATGTCTTGTGGTGACTGTGAACACAGTTGTCGCTTATGTAGGACTGTGTGACGTCCACCTGCTTAGCTTGAAAATCAGATGATTGAGCGGTTTCTCAATACTTCCATCCTCTTAATGCTTTCACTACTGCATTTTCATGGCCAGCCCCTCACGGCTAACCCGTCTCTGATGTTTTTCAACGAGGCTCTCCTAACCTGTCCTGATGGTTTTACACAGTTTAAGCACGGTATGTGGCAACGCTTCACATTAAGTGCATGTGATAAGTGTTTGTTAATAGGTAACAAGGCCCTGGAGGTCTGGGTGGCGTAGCGGTCTATTCCGTTGCCTACCAACACAGGGATCACCGGTTCGAATCCCCATGTTACCTCCGGCCTGGTCGAGCATCCCTACATACACAATTGGCCGTGTCTGCGGGTCGTAGTGGTGGATCTAGAGATTTTTTCCTGGGGTGGCAAAGGGGTGGCAAGACTGTGTCCCAGAGGTGGCAGCTGCCACCCCTTGCCACCCTGTAGATCCGCGCCTGTGGGGGGGAGGGGGATTCTAAATCGGCGACTTCTGTTTGAGATGAGTTTGGTGCGGGTCTCATTGACCTTCACCATGCATGTACATAAAATATACTTTAAAAACATATTATCTGATTTATAAATGGGGTGGCAACAGGGGTGGCAAGACTGTGTCCCAGAGGTGGCAGCTGCCACCCCTTGCCACCCTGTAGATCCGCCCCTGGCGGGTGGGAAGCCGGAATTGGGTGTGTCCTGCTCGCTGCACTTGTGCCTCCTCTGGTCGATTTGGGCGCCTGTTCGGGGGGAGGGGTAACGTGAACCTCCCACGCACTACATCCTCCTGGCAAAACTCCTCACTGTCAGTTTAAAAGAAGTGGCAGGCGACTCCACATGTATTGGAGGAGAAAAGTGATACTCTGCAGCCCTCCTCGGATCGGCAGAGAGGGTGGAGCAGTGACTTCGGATGGCTCGGGAAAGTGGGATAATTGGCCAAGTACAATTGGGGAGAAAAATTGGAGGAATATAGGTAATAAGGCCCTTATAAGTCCTTATAAAATACTTATTAACATTATTTAAAAAAGTAATTTTTTGGATTTATTTCCCCTTTTTCTCCCCATTTGTACTTGGCCAATACTCCACCCGTCCGAGCCGTCCTGGTCGCTGCTCCACCTCCTCTGCTGATCTGTGGAGGGCTGCAGACTACCACATGCCTCCTCCGATATATGTGGAGTCGCAAGCCGCTTCTTTTCACCTGACAGTGAGGAGTTTCGCCAGGGGGACGTTATCCAAAAGAATTGAATCGAGTGCAACTGGACATGGTATAGTATATCCGTGAAGACGTTTCGCCTCTCATCCAAGAGGCTTCATCAGTTCGTGCCTTTCTGACTAGACCAAGCTAGTCTGACTGGCTGGTGATGATCCTCCCACGCGCATGCTATTCCCCCCAGTGCCCCCCCCCCCGAACAGGTGTCACCACTAGTGATGGTTCCGGCCTATTTATCAACCCGGTGACACGGTTCACATCATCCCCAAAATACACACACACATAAACAGGGCAGGTAGGTATAAAAGTACTAACTTTATTCACAATATTTCATTTCATACATTTAACAATTCATAAAACACTACTTTAGAATGCTACATCTGACAAATTTATAACACAGCACTGTAAGGAAGCCCTTCCCGCTCCCCTAGCTAAATAGCTCCCTGCTGCCTACTCGTCAGCCCTAATGAGCACCCCCACTGCCCGGACCCCACACTCCAAGAACAATACAGGTATAAAGTCAAGTCAGGTGAAGGTTACTTTTGCTATTGCACCCAAACATTAGCAAACCACTACATACACATGGAAACCAACCGGGTCAACTAACTCCCCCTCTAACCAGGGAACATTCCACTCTAGTCACCTCCGACGCAGGGAGCACTCGCATAATCCCACAGTAAACCCTAATGCACTAGGGTACTTGGAAGGCTTAAGGCCCGGGCCGCTGCAGCGCCCACTCCACCACTAAGCTCGACCGGCAGAGGCTAACTATCTAGTAGGCTATTGGGCGCCAGTTTAACTCAAATGAATGTCTCTCCTTTCCTCGGTGAAGCGCTTGGTTCCCTGCGCGACGAGGTCCCTCCGACTCCCCGCGGCGCGCTCTGTTGACTGGGCCGTAGGCTATACTGTGGGTCCGGTTGGGGGACGGGTCTCTCCGGCGTTATCCAGGCGGTCGGCGGAGGAAGACAGAAACAAAACACAATTCAGCCACTGGTTCCAGCTACAACAGAGGGTTCCAGGCTAGCCATACGATTCTCCCGGCGTCAGATCAACCATAGACAAGGATAGGCACTTATCTTGAAGGAGGGGGGAACAAATCCCTACCCCTTCGCTGATGCTTCCAGGCCTACGGTGGACTCGGCTCCGTGGCTGCTGCCGTCCGGTTCACGTTCTGATTAACGGGGGGCACCCGAAAAGCCTACCCTCGAAGCCATCTGCCGGAGCTACAAATGGTTCGGCGGCGGCCGAGACTTCCACAGTTCGGCTCCGAGGACGACTTCCAAGTGACACTGCCATAGGCCACGGAACGCATTTCGAATGGGTAGGGCCACGAATGACGTGATGCCCCCCCCCCCCTAGCCACACTCGTAACGCATAACTTTATTATTATGTAGAGCCGAAGGAACGGAGAAGACCGTAGGTTCACACTTTAGCCGTGTAGGCAACTTTCTTTAATCAACGGTAAATCAGAGAGACAACAAAACCACAGCTCGACTGAGCGGAGGCGGCAAGAATCACCAGAAAACTGGCTGAACAACCATAACTTAACCCTGCGTTAACCTGCCAGGGCAACCCTGACTTAACCCTTAGTTCCTGGGGTGAATTCTATCCCCAATACGTGTCCACCACAATTATTTATTATTGCCGTTTTTATTTGTCCTGATTATAGCCTACACTTGAGTCACAATCAAATAGTATAATCAGTATGATTAGAAAGCATAAATCATTTGACACGTCAAGTCCAGCTGCATAGGATTAAAAAATGTCAACGCTCACCACCCTGTCTTAAACGTTCCCAAAGAAGTTCCTCCGTCTCTCGTTGTGCTGGATGAAGTCACTGGCAATGGCGAGACCATCCACACTGGCCAAAGCATCCCTGTGTGTGTGGCTGCACATCAAGTCATTGAGTCTCCTTTGAGTCATTGTTTACCTTAGATAAGTCTTCATACGACGAAGGGTTGAGAAAGACGTCTCGGCGCTGGCAGTTGACACGGGAATTGTATCAAACAATTTCAACAGCCTGTGTACATCTGGCGACAGGGTTTTCGCTACCGGAGCAGCATTCATTGCCGATGTTACTGATGCTACCGTTGTGACGGTAATTCCAGACGTTCGGATCGCATCTGGCAGCATATTCAACTGTGCGCGTAAACTGTCAAAGTCAAGTTCTGGGGCTAATTAGCAATTCTACTGCTGGTTCCTCAAGCTCAGAGGGCTCATTGTCAGCTGGGGCGAGGCTCATAACGTTGAGGGTAGCGGCGGCAGAGGGGCTAGTTGGAGCAGCGACAGTTAGACTTTCTGGTTCCTCAGAGGGCTCATTGTGGGCTGGAGTGACGGTGGTTGTCTCAGCTACCTTGGTTAACTTTGACCCGAAGAAATCAGTTATTTTTCGACGCTTCATCATTCATTTGAATGTTACTATTGCTTAAATTTAGCGAACACACTAGCAGTTAGTCTACTTACATAGAGCGCTGGTATTTGGTTCTGTGAAATTCACGTCCGTGTGACGCTAAGCTCACGTGACACAAATAACCAATCAATCATTAGGAAACAGAGTTTGTTGCTTGTGATAGGCTACGTACTGTACGTAGGTTTACAGCTAGTGGAAATTAGCCCGGGAAGTGCCCAAAAGTGCAATACATTAAGAATGTAACGTATTTGCGATTTGAATTTTTACACGTTTATGTTTGATGCACGCCAAAGTAGGTATGGCCACGGCCCTACTGGCCATACCGGTTCCGCGGCCTATGCGCGGCTTTAAAACCCGAGACCACGACGGCGGAGGAAAGTTTAGATCGGGTCAGACCCCGCGTCTGACAGGCACGCTCACTGTCAACAATAAGCTAGCTAGCGTTAGCTTGTTAGTTAGCAGCCCCAAGTTTCCGGGGTTTCGCCGCCGCAGAACAAGCCGTGTTTCTCGTTTCGCTTCTGTACGAGCGGCGCCTGTTGTGTGTGCGTCATTTCCTACCCTTCCCTACTCATATTGGAAAATTCACTCCCACTTCCCTACACTGGTTCCCCCCTAGCGACACAGGCGCCCCAACCGACCAGAGGTGGCGCTAGTGCAGCGACAAGAAGACATACCCACATCCGGCTTCCTACCCGCTAACACGGCCAATTGTGTCTGTAGGGATATCCGAACAAGCCAGAGGTAACACAGAAATTCGAACCAGCAAGCCCTGTGCTGGTAGGCAACGGAATAGACCGCCATGCTACCCGGACGCCCCCAACATTATTAAGTCTTAATAACACTATGTAAGGGTTAATAATAGCATCATAAACATGTTTTCAGCCACTAGGTTGCACTTGCAAAATATGCAAAACCTACCTTTTCACACTTAGGTTGTAAGTACAATCTGCATAAAACTATGCACATAGCATCTAAGGACCCTCATGATTAAAAGTTAATGATTTTGATAGTCCACAAAGTGCAAGTTATGACTTATTACCTTACCTATTAACTAATGCTTAGTATAGTCTTACTAACACATAATAATGTTAATAAACATTTTATAAGGACTTAAAGGGCCGCATTACCTATTAACTAATACTTGTTACATGCACTTAATGTAAAGTGTTACCTGGTATGTATTTCTCGTTTTATAGCAATATCATTTAGTAGCCTCCACTAAATACTGGTTACTCATGACACTTGTACTGATTTTTTTCAATTGAAAATGTTTTATTTGTACTTTTAGAAGAAAGCCATTTGATCAAGCTCTCAGAAATATCACACTACTGAGTCTGCTGAGCATGTCAGTGGCTAGAAACAGTAAACAGAAGTTAGAGATAACGTCTTTCTGAGTCATATGAAAACACAACTTTTTCTTTTTGGTCTCCATTGTGACTTACAGAATGGCAAAATCTAAAACCAGAGACTTTAAATCATCTAACATGAGTCTGCCCCTGATTTTAACGCTGCAATTGACTTGGACTTGCACAAAAAAACCAGTGGTTGTCCGAAAAAGAAGTGAAACGACACTGCAAACCATTGTGGAAGAAAGATAACGGGTTTAACTTGGTTTCTGTTGTCGTTATCATCTGGTCAAACGTGTGTGTATGTGTGTGTGTGTGTGTGTGTGTGTGTGTGTGTGTGTGTGTGTGTGTGTGTGTGTGTGTGTGTGTGTGTGTGTGTGTGTGTGTGTGTGTGTGTGTGTGTGTGTGTTCTGCAGTTCTCCAGGTAGCACGAAGAGGTCAACATGGTCACCTACCATGAATCACAGTAGAGCAGCTCCTCTATTTTATTTTATTTATTATTTATCTACCATGGACAGTTCACATTAATCAACAAGTCCGTTTCCACATCAATGTAAATGTGTCGGAATTAGCTAATGAGCTACTTTTCATTAGTAGTCCCTGGGCAGATTAATTAGTGACCTACTGATAATAATAATAAATACAATTCAGTACAAAACATAAATACATTACAGAAGTAACAGAGATATATAAAAACAGTTAGAGTATGGAACGGCAGTGGCAGAGATGAAGTAGTATGATTACTCATGATTGCAAGTTTGGTTTACTTTAAGCCATATGTCAAGTTTATGTTTCAAGGTTAGGTAATTAGAGCTCTGTCTCGTAATTCAGTAGGTAGACTATTCCAGTAGTGGGTGTCTGACTGAGGAGACTGTTTGCCCAAACTTGCTATGTCTGTCTATTGGTCCTGCATTATGAACTGGCTCCTTGGGGGGGGGGGCAAGCCCATGTAGGACCTTAGAGACGAGACAAGCATCTGCAAAACGTTTAAAAGTATCTAAATCAAATCAACTGTACTTTTGCACTATATGGCAATGGTGATAGCTATTGGCCTTTCGGTTAAATGTTTTTAGAGTCTGTTTGTAAAAGGACTTGGTTGGTTGCAGAGTCATCATGGTTGCTTATGAGCAGCTTGTAAGACTGCCTGCTATATAGGAGAAGATGCAAAGCGGGTATAAAGAGGTTGGCCTCCTCTGTTGTTAGGTATGCTCTAGGTTGAATTTGATCATACCGGCCACCTTTTCAACATGCTTTTTACATGCCATATTCGAATCTAGAATGATGTAACATCAGACACCATCTAGAGCTTTTCTCCTTTAACAAACACATCAGGTTAGTGAGTCTCTGTGGGTTTCCATCATCCAGCCATCTGTCATCACGGACAGATGGCTGGAAAAGGGATTTTTAGGAGGCCATCCACACACATGTCAAAAGGTTACAAGCGTACAGTGGATAATATGTTCACATAGAGAAACAGGTAACAGTCCTCCCATACAGAAATTCATAGGTAAGGGGAAATAGAAGGGGGACACGAAATACGGCTGTTGACGTCCAAGCCAAGTGATAACATCTCCTTTGACGTTGGAATTTACAAAGGACAATAACCATGTTTAGCACGTTTCTTTTATTAATTTTTTTCATCTCATCCCATCTCATCTCATCTTCAGCCGCTTTTCTGTGGTCGGGTCGCGGTGACAGCAAGCTAAGTATGGCACTCCAGATGTCCTTCTCCCCAGCAACGCCCTCCAGCTCCTTCTGGGGGATCCCAAGGCGTTCCCAGGCCAGATTGGACATGTAGTCCCTCCAGCGAGTTCTGGGTCTACCTCGGGGTCTCCTCCCAGTTGGCCCGGTAGACCTCCAAAGGAAGGAACCCAGGAGGCATCCTAATCAGATGCTCGAATCATCTCAACTGGCTCCTATCGCATTGAAAGGAGCCAGTTGAGATGAGTTTTTTTTTATTATTTCTTCCCTTTTTCTCCCCAATTGCACTTGGCCAATTATCCCACTTTTCTGATCCATCCCGGTCGCTGCTCCACCCCCTCTGCCGATCTGGGGAGGGCTGCAGACTACCACATGCCTCCTCCGATACATATGGAGTCGCCAGCCGCTTCTTTTCACTTTATTTTCTTTTCAGGAGTTTCGGCAGGGGGACATAGCACATGGGAGGATCAAGCCATTCCCTCCAGTTCCCCTTCCCCCCTGAACAGGCGCCCTGACCAACCAGAGGAGGCGCTAATGCAGCCACCAGGACACATACCCACATTCGGCTTCCCACCCGCAGACACGGCCAGTTGTGTCTGTAGGGACGCCCGACCAAGCCGGAGGTAACATGGGGATTCGAACCGGTGATTCCCGTGTTGGTAGGCAATGGAATAGACCACTACGACACCCAGACGCCCAGCACTTTTCTTTAAGAAGCAACAAAGTAAGCCAACGCTTTTGTCTAATCCATTTTTTCTTTGGAGAAAGTGAGGAAAAGCTCATCTTAATTTTTGTTTTTGTTCATTTTTTTTTTTTTGCTTGAAATTGATGAAGACATGATCTATCTTCAAAATAAGATTTACCTTGTGGGCTCCACACATGGTTTGTATAATGGATTGTATAATGGATGAAAATACTGGGTGCTGGCTTCTAATTTGCTTTTCTATCACACAATACAAAATCCTTGTGCAATAACCATCAAATTTACTTTCTTTTTTTTTCTTTACAATGAGTTCAAGATTCCTATTTGACAGCTACTGTGGGTTATTGTAGCATTAATCAGTCTGAATTTCTGTTTGGATGCAATAATTGGATTGTTGATGTCACCCAATGCTTTCTATTGTGAATTTAACTGCACAGAACAAAAGCACACAAGAGGAGAAAAAAAGGGTCTATGTGTGTAAATTGAATGAAAAAACAACATGAAAATACATTAGGGTGGATTTTCTGGATACTTCCCTCTGTTACGAGACCCATGGCAGATAAAAGGTACTGTTTTGACACCTCCAACATCAAGAATTTCAAAAGTTCAGAGTTGGTTTTTGGTATCCATCTGTGATAATGTGATTTTATCTAATCACATGAAGTTTGGCATCAGCGATGTGGCTCCTGTCACATGTCACCAAGGAGATGCCAGACTGTACAGACACTTCATTATGAATAATGTCTTAGACTTTTGTACTACAACTGATTTGACATTATACAAGATGACAAACGAGATTTTTACACTTCTTTGAAAAGTGTAATATTTTAGAACTTCTTGTCCAGTGAAAGTCAAAATAAACAAAAATAAACAAAAAACATCAGTCAAAAGAGGGATGACTTGCATCTGGTAGGGTGTAAGAGCTGATAAAAGTCCAGTTTCAGGAAAGCGTTCAACAACCAACAGAAAAAAATATTGCGCCACGGCCAAACAAGACTTTTTCATAGTGCAATATATACATAAAACTTTGTTAAAAGGAACACTCAACAGTAGGGAAAATGCTCAACGAATAAGGAGCAAAACAATCGTCTTTTTTTACAGATGTTCTCCAGATCACTGTGTTAATCAGCCCACTGTCAAGGCCAGATTTTAGAGACAAGCTTGTGCATGTAACCAAGTTAATATTTAATGTGTCTTCTTGCCATGTCTTCTTGACCCACTGAGATGCACTTCAAAATCACTTTCACCCGAGTCCCATGCAGATTACATTTCCTAATGAGTATCTGGGCCATAAATAATCAAACACAACACACACACACACACACACACACACACACACACACACACACACACACACGAGTCAGGTAGTCATCCCAAGGAATTGGGCAGAAACTCCTGTGAGTAACTCTGCCCTTACTCTATGACATACAGCTAACTTGGAATACAATTGCTTTCTAATGTTAGTCTAATCTAGCTGTTGAAGATTTAAACAGTTGAATTAGCTAAACTTTTGAATTAATAATTTTAATATTAGCTGCTAATCTAAATGTAATGAGTCTTTAGGTAAACAGTGTACCACCTTCTACAAAGTTAAAAGGCAGTTCTGCTACTTGATGCCCTTCCAGCACCAGAAAAAACAAACAGGTGCTTAACACTAAATCTAAGCAACCCGACTATGGTCCTGATATATATATATATATATATATATATATATATATATATATAGCATGTATGTATACACACACACACACACACACACACACACACACACACACACACACACACACTCACACTTTTTGGAGTGGTACAGTAAGCTAGTGATAGTCTTTAGCAACTGATGTGTGTTTTAGTGCACAGTAATTGTACAGCTTTTACATAAAAAGTTACTAGAAAAATAATTAGATCCTACTTACAAAACAAACCAAAATAAAACAGCAGATGCCAGTAAGGGTGCCGGGTAGTGTTATGTAACCTGACTCTGTGATCTAGATGGATAAAATGACCGTTTACTAAGGGAGAAATGTTGCAGAGTTCAGCTTCAAACCCACTGTGTTTGTTTGCACAATGTCCCCATCGTCGCGGTTTAGTTTTTGCACTATGCTGTGGATCAGGCTAAATACTGGAGCAACATTTTAACTGTTGTCATGGCAAAAGCCAAGATGCTTTGGTCTTTGAATCCAGAAGATATTATATATGCAGCAGTGCACCAACAGCATTATTGCCCTTTAACTTTAGCTGCATTAAACTGTCAATCACTGATACCACGGAGAAGCATAAATGACCGTTGATTTCACCGAGACTTTATGCATAAAATGTGCTAAATTTTGGAAATCTCTTGATAGCAGTCAGCCACTCTGCACCTTTTAAGGCTTTCAAAACCTTGCAATAAGCACACAGATGGCTGGCAAGGCCGTGTTCATTATTTTACTTTCAGGGCATGTTGTGTCATACCCCTCTCTCCTCAAGTGTCCTGTGTCCCCATCATGGTATCAGGTTCCAGTTCCGTTTGTTAGTATGCTATTTCAGTCATATATTATAGGAATTTGAGTATTATGATTGCATTAGATTGTTTTCTGCCTGAAAGCCATCGTATAGATTACAGTGTTGCAGGGATGCATTAGTCAACAGATAAGTCTGCTTACCTGAAACTCAGCTCGACAGTGCAGATTAAAATGATAGGACATTATCCTAAATGAACTGTTCTCTGGACCATAGTAATGGCATTAAACTCAGAAGTCAATGCTGAAACTTAGTGGCGATTAATGCATGTGTACTTTATAGAGACTATTTCCGTCATTATTAGGACCAGAGGCCTGTGGTTTTGAAGCAGTTATACGCATGGCATTGGCTGGAGCATTAACATAGATGCTACCATCTACTGACCTTGTAAGACATTGCATTTTCAAATAAGACAGAACACACAAACGTATCTGCTGTGGTTATTCTCTTTTTGTCAACAGTCTCTGCCTTTGCATTTCACAAAAGGCTATGCTATAATCCCTTTACAAAAGGGAGCCATCTGTTAACAGCAGACCTAGGTAATGAAATTCTTGCAAATGCCTCATTCATAGTTTGCTTCATCCTGGTGATAAACGGGTGGACTTGCACACATAGAGAGTTTGCGCAAGTACATTCCCACATTTGAAAGTTACTTTAGTGTTCTTGTTTGTGACTGACAGCTTAGCTGATTCTTTCTGATCTGTCCTGTGATTGGATCGTCGTGAATTGCTTACCGATCTGGCACACCAAGCAGGGTAACAAGCATCAACATTGCAACATGCTTTATGACCCGGCAACAAATTGATTTCCCAGTGGCTAATTAAAGCCTGTGATCAACATAGCTGTAGGTTATGCTGACAGGTCAATCATCAGCTCCCATCCGACTCCACAACCAGGGATTTCATCTGCATGCGAGCCTCATTTAAAATAGGTCCCCTACATTCGCATGGGTCAGGCCCTGGTGGTTTGCTGCTATGTGAATGTTGACGACCGCCACATCCTCACAACTCTGGTTCAGCTTCTCGCTGGGCCCAAGGGAGGAGGCCATCGTAAATGGAATTATTCTGTTGGTAATGAAATGGCTTGGCCTGGCTGTGAATATGGCTATGTGACTTGCAGCGACAATAGAGATGTTGAGCTGAAGTAATGAAGTGGTACACTTTGAGAAGGACAGCTCAGAAAGGTCAGAATGTGTATCAAATACATGTGTGGCTAATACAAGAGTCACATATGGAAAATTAGTATTTTTATAGGCTTTAAACAACTTAAACATACATATGACATACCAGTGTCATCAATGTTTAGATTTGGATTATAACACTATGTTATTTTGTCTTGTTGGGCCTCTCATAGCAGTTCAGTTTTGTCTGTCTATCACTCTTTTGCTTGCCCTCTTTGCCCATTTCTCTACTAGTGCAGTGCCCATTCAAAACGTGCCTGTTCAGAATGGGCTGGGCCAACTGCTTGGTCTCCGGTATTGCTGCTTGCAACTTTCTCCAGAACTGCTCATCCAAACAACTTGACGCTCACCACTGCACTTCCTTGGGTCCTCAGCAATACACCTGCCAAGTGTGAAGTCGACTAGAAGGACGGTTTTAGAGAAAATCGAAGGACAGACAGACAGAGACTCCTTCCATTTTAGTTAGATTTCCCTCACACATGCAAGGGGAGAGGGTGAGAGAGAAATAGAGAAACACACACACACACACACACACACACACACACACACACACACACACACACACACACACACACACACTACACTGAAAAGGATTAGCGCCGGCTGTTTGCCAATATTCATAAGCACGGATGGGCCAATGTGACTCCATGTTAAATCTTTACATTAATGGATTTTACCCATCCAGGCCACAGAGGCAAGACAGGAGTTCCAATACACATCTGTCTCTCATTCAAACAGGAGACTGTAGGACCGAGGTTGTGGCACTGCATTTGTCCTTTCATTATTTTGCAAACTGTGTCTGAGTATGACCTTATTTTAAGGCCCCACAAAGAAATGAGATCCCTGAGCACGCATATCACCATGCTATCATGCAAGGTGCAGGTGCTGTTTCAGATGAACAATTCCTCTCAGTACAAACACTGAATTTTCATCCATGGCATTTGGGTCACCTGTTTTGCTTTATGAAGCTGTACATAGTTCTTGAGTGAAATTGGAAGGTACTTGTGTAAAGTCTGTTCCCTTTCAGCCCGAGGCCTTACAACTGTAGTGCTTTAACAAATTGGTAGGCTGTGATGGAACTCGAAAAGGTGCTTGAAAGACACAACAGCAGAGACGGACTGACTGGATAGCTTGGATGCATGAGCAGAGAGCATGTGACCCAGTGATGGTTAGAGAGGAACTGGACCAAAGAGGGGACTTTAGAAAACACAAGGGGCTTGAGAGGCCCGAAAAAAACAGCAGCTGTCTGCCTCAGTGGGCCGACTTCTTTGACCTGCTCACTCAGTCATAAAGAGGAGCACTGCTGGATTTCATCCTCAGTATATAACCGATGCCTAAGGACATTTCAGTCTGTGTCGATTACCATCAATTATTCTCCCAGCTACTATGTGACAATCATACTAATACATAGCTCCAGAGAGAGTGAATTGTAAAATGTCTTTTATGAGAAGGGTGTATTTTCTATGGGGGAACACCAGCACTGAATGAAGCATATGTATGTATGACATGGAGATTAGAGACATAGTTCTCACAATGCTAATTGCACAAAAAGGTTGCTACTGCATGCTGAAAATCAAAAAAATCGATATCCCTTAGAAAATTATGCCTTCAAATTGACTAGGAAAAGGTTTTATGAGGAGATTTTGGGAAGTCATTTCCCCTTCATTTCAGTCACAAAAAAATCCGAAAAACAGAACTGATTTATGCAAAATTCAAACCAGGCATATGAAGGAAGGGAAGGGGAGCGGAGTTTGTAGATATTAACTCCTCTCTGACCAGTGGAGTTTTGGTAGAGAAACTGCAGACAAAGCTAGTTTTCTGTCATAGTTACAATTTACCCTCCTTGCTGTTTTGCTAAGCGCACAGGGTCCGTTGACCGCTGGATGGGGGGACATGTGAGAATCTCCCACGGCATGACATAGCCGAACCCATAATCAAATGCGCTGCAAACATTTTCACTCTGATTGGTATCACTGCAGAAAAAAAGCACTCTTATCAAAGGGATCTCCCACAGATCTCAACAAAGTAAATACTCTACACTGAAGCTTTGGTGGGAGAGTGGCATTTGGATTAAAGACATGAGACCAGTAAAACAGAGAGACATCACGCAGCTATGATAATCCAATATGGCCCTGGCTCTGCAGTATTATGCAATCATCTGTGTGACTCTTTACCATCTAAATCCTGTTAGAGTGATCGGCAATATCACACAGAAAAAGTCAATTAGCCACATTAATCCTCCAAGTGACCTAGGCCCGCGAGCTGGATGTCTGCATGGAATCAGAATGTCAGATCACTCGGCTGTCCCCTGTAGTATATTTGCATACCAGTTAGATAATAACAGCAGTCTGTTCTGGCATCATGTTTATCTAATGCAGAGTAATACCTGAATATCCATGAAATGTTAATGTGCTTAAACTAATGAGTTGTGAAGAAGCTCTGGCAAGAGGAAGAGAAGCTCAGGTGCTGTGGTTCATGTAAATCAAGCCTGTAAGGCAGTTGGGCCAAGCACACTTCAGACTTCTGCTATCCGCATTCTTGGGATTTGACATATACAGGCCTTGCAGATGTGAAGTTGGACGGAACAGAAGATGCCACTGGCTATTTGTTATTGCATTACATATTGGCAATATAACAGCAAGACAGTTTCCAGATGGGAGCCTCATGCATATTTACCATATGGGCCCATGATGATTAATCACACATCACTGACATTAGATGCCCTTAGCCCCACATCCACCACCTGCCAGTAGCTTACACAGATCATTTAATATTTGTGTTGTATTTTGAGTAAATCGGTAATGATTTGCATGCAAACCAACCCCATTCATTCAATTTCACAGAAAAAAATGGCAATACGCATATTGACGGATAAAACACTGGAGAGACTTCACAGGGGAGATTACATAATACGAAAAAAAACAGTGGGAAAAAATGTATTACTTATTTGTGAGTTGTAATGCTTCTGGTCTTTGATTCTTTCATCCATCCATCCATCCATCCATCCAAACCACTTATCCTGCTCTCAGGGTCGCGGGGATGCTGGAGCCTATCCCATCAGTCATTGGACGGCAGGCGGGGAGACACCCTGGACAGGCTGCCAGGCCATCACAGGGCACACACACACACACACACACACACACACACACACACACACACACACACACACACACACACACACACACACACACACACACACACACACAGGGACAATTTAGTAGAGCCAATTCACCTGACCTGCATGTCTTTGGACTGTGGGAGGAAACCGGAGCACCCGGAGGAAACCCACGCAGACACAGGGAGAACATGCAAACTCCACACAGAGGACGACCCAGGACGACCCCCAAGGTTGAACTACACCGGGGTTTGAACCCAGGACCTTCTCGCTGTGAGGCGACTGCGCTAACCACTGCGCCGCCCTTGATTCTTTCACATAACTGGAAATAATTATATGGGCATTTAACTACAGACTATGTGGGGAGGCCTTGCATCATCTTGTGCAAATATAAGAGCAACAATTCAAGGCTTTTATTGTTAAATAAATCATCTGAAAAGCCATTCAAACTGAGGCAGGGGAATGAATGTCGTCCAAAGAGTGCAGGCAAACAAACAAACGGAAATCTGAAAGACACTTCAGTTCCTATGTTTGCAAAGGCCTGTGACCAAATAAAAACCACAACAAGTCAACAGTTTCAAGGGCGAACTTTGCACCAAACAAGTAACCAAAACAAGTGAACAAAGTCATCAGCCAACCACGTCTCATCCCCTCCTGGTGGGTGAGGAAAATAATGAGCCACCCACGGCTGATGAGTCATCCTTCTGTGCTGCCAGACTTGTCTGTTAGTGTCGCAGTTGGTTCAGACAGATCAGGCGGATTGTCCCCCCACTCTCCTGAATGTCACAAAGCAATGTGGAAGTGAAAGAATCAGCTGAACAGCCAGCAACGCCTCACAGAGGGCTTCGCATCCGCTGCCTTTGAGTGGAGACACAAACCCCTGTGAGCCACCGCTGTCTCCCCTGCTTTTTCACCCGCTCATTTGTTCACCCGACAGACCGCCGAGTCTCCCCAATATGTGACCGGTCTGCAGGACCACAGGAGACCTTCACCAAAATCGTCTACTGGCTCATATCATGTCTGTGGGGCTTAATCTGCAAGAGGGGGTTAAAAATGGCAAATATGACACTGATACACAAGTCATGACAAATATGAGTCGCCTAGAAGGACATGGTAGATACACTTTGTAATGAATGAAAGGTCACGTGTTTAACTTGACCTACTCACGGATGTACGTGCAGTGCGTGTGACGTATACAGGAAGTTAGAAGGGCATGTTATGAAGGTTGTATGTCGGATGAACGCTAGTAAAAGCTACACAGTTAAGAACCTACGAAGTCGGCTCGTTCTTGAATTATTCTTATGTCAGTAAGACAAGGCGTCTACGGACATTACATGGTGTCAGAATAGTCTGTGTATCGGAACACGAGCGGTCATGCCGAAGTTTAATCCGCCGAGTGAATTCAAGTTTGACTGCCCCGTTGAATGGCCGGAGTGGAGACAACGGTTTTCGCGCTTCAGGCTCGCGATAAAAGCTGGATAAAGACGACGGGGAGATTCAAGTGAGTTCGCTGATTTATGCAATGGGAAGCGAGGCTGAAAAGATATTCAGCTCGTTTGACTTCGCGGCGGAGGGTGATAAAGTGGACTATGATATCGTACTGAAAAAGTTCGACGGCTACTTTATTCCCCGCCGTAACATCATACATGAGAGGGCGTGCTTCTATCAACGTAGCCAGCAGCCAGGAGAGACAGCGGAGATGTACATCCGGACATTGTATGAGCTGTCTGAACACTGTGAGTTTGGGGACAAGAGGGATGAACATATCAGAGATCGTCTGGTAGTGGGCATAAAAGATAAGGTGCTCTCCCGTCAGTTCCAGCTCACAGCGGACCTTACTCTGGTGAAAGTCATTGAACAAGTGCGCCAGGCGGAGGCAATAACAAAGCAGCTCAGCCTCCAAGCTAACCAACCAGAGGCCCTGCTGGCTAACGTCAATGTTGTCCGATGGCGGGACGAACGCCAAAACAAAAAGGGCGGACAGCGTCATGGTGGCGGCAGTCCGGCAACCAACAAAGTAGACGAATGCGGGAGGTGCGGCAAGACGCAGCACACCGATGAGCGGAAGTGTCCTGCAACGAACAGTAAGTGCAACAAGTGTCATAAAAAGGGACATTGGGAGCGTGTATGTCACTCTAAAGCGGTGAGAGAAGTCACTGAAGAGGTTAAACAGCTGTACTTTCTGGGAGAAGTTGGCAAAGAGAGCAGTCAGGAAGATTGGACTGTTAGTTTAACAATAAGTGATGTACCAATAACCTTTAAAATTGACACGGGGGCTGACGCTACTGTTATCAACCAAGGGACATTTAAAAAGCTGAAGCCAAACATAAAACTGGGACCTCCTGACACATGCTTCATAAGCCCAGGTGGAAACATCAGCTGCATAGGACAGTTTCAAGCCACAACCAAATACAAGGAGAAACAATACTCCTTTCCAGTGTATGTGATCAAGGGGAGAGGCAGCTGTCTGCTGAGTCGTCCAGAGGCAGTGGAGATGGGTCTAGTGAAGCGGATGAATGAGGTCAGTGGAGTTTTCGGTTCAAGGGGACTGCTGAAAACAGACCCAGTGAAAATAGCTCTGGTGGAGGGTGCCCAGCCATACGCGGTGCATACAGCCAGACGGATACCACTGCCACTTGTACCACTGGTTAAGAAAGAACTGCAGCGCATGGAAAATGAGGGCATTATTGAAAAAGTGACTCAGCCCACAGAATGGTGCGCCGCTATGGTGCCGGTGCTGAAACCGAACAAGAAAGAGGTTCGCTGCTGCGCTGACCTCAGGAGGCTGAATCGAGCGGTGAAACGTGAGAAATACGTGCTGCCCACTATGGAGGAAATAATGCCAAGGCTCGCAGGGTCAAAGTTCTTCACAACGTTGGATGCAGCAAGTGGGTTTTACCAGATCCCCTTGCATGAAGACAGCAGGGGGCTCACCACTTTCATCACCCCATTTGGGAGGTATGCTTTCTGCCGCCTTCCATTTGGTATAACGAGTGCTCCAGAGATTTTCCAGAGAAAGATGGCGGAAACTCTGACCGGGCTAGAGGGCACAGAGGTGTACATGGATGACATCCTTATACATGGAGAGACTGAGGAAATCCATGACCGGCGCCTAGCAGAGGCGCTGGGGGTCATTGAAACAGCAGGTCTCAAACTGAACCAAGCGAAATGCAAGTTCAAACAGAAACAAGTCCGCTTCCTTGGTCATATCATCAACGAGGCAGGCATCAGACCTGACCCGGACAAAGTGGCCGGAATAGAGAACTTTCCTCAGCCCCAGAACGTGACGGAGCTCAAGAGGTTCCTCGGGATGGTGAACTATTTGGCAAAATACGTCCCAGAGCTGTCCACTGTAGGTCAGCCGCTTTATGGACTGCTTAAAGCAACGACAGAGTGGCTGTGGGGACCTGCACAGAACACAGCATTCCAAGACCTTAAAGCAGCACTCGCCACCGCCCCGGTACTCACCTTTTATGACGTCACTAAGGCTACGGTGGTGTCAGCAGATGCCAGCAGCTACGGGCTGGGAGGCGTTCTGCTCCAGCAGCACGGGGAACACTGGAAGCCCGTGGCCTACTGCTCCCGACGGCTGAGTGACGCAGAGACAAGGTACGCACAGATCGAGAAAGAGTGCTTAGCCAGCGTCTGGGCATGTGAAAGGTTCGAGAAGTACTTGTTTGGGCTTGACAATTTCAGACTTGTCACCGATCATAAACCACTAGTGCCTCTCATGAACAGCAAAGACTTGGATAATGTGCCCATTAGGTGCCAGAGACTGTTAATGAGGCTGATGCGTTTCAATGCAGTGGCTGAATACGCACCAGGCAAAACTTTAGCTGTGGCTGATGCACTCTCCAGAGGCCCAGAGCAGTGCTACGGAGATGGTGCTTCTCATGATGATGTTGCAGCGCACATTGATGCCATCGTGTGCCAGGTGCCTGCGACACCTCAAAGGATGCAGGAGATAAAACAGAGCACGGATGGGGATCTGCAGCTCCAGACAGTGTTGGGCTTCATCAGACACGGCTGGCCTGAGTATGTCGATAAAGTGCCGGAGACAGTCAGAGACTTTTATCAGGTGAGAGGGGAGTTATCTGAGGTAGATGGTTTAGTCATCAGAGGCAGTCGTATCGTCATTCCCACAGAGATGAGGGAGGTGATCTTAGACAGAATACACGACGGGCACCAGGGGATAGCTAAGTGCAGAGAGAGAGCTAGCCAGTCAGTGTGGTGGCCCAAAATGACAGAGCACATTACAACAAAGATACAGCAATGTCAATTCTGCAGAGAACACAAGAACACACAGAGAAAAGAGCCTTTAATGTCAAGTGAGCTCCCATCCAGACCATGGCAGAAAGTTGGCATAGACCTGTGTGAGTACAAAAAGCAAAACTACTTGATAGTGTCTGACTATTATTCCAGGTTTTTGGAGATCCTAAATCTACCAACAACTACTAGCAGTCAGGTTGTAGCTAGGCTGAAGGCTACATTTGCACGTTTTGGTATCCCTGAAATTGTAGTTAGTGATAATGGGCCACAGCTAGTTTCAGAAGAGATGAGGAGGTTCAGTGAGGATTATGATTTCATCCATGTGACTTCAAGCCCACACTACCCCCAGAGTAATGGACAGGCAGAGAGGGCTGTTCAGATAGCCAAAAGCATATTAAGGCAGGAAGACCCTCTCCTCGCCCTGTTGACATACAGAGCTACACCCTCTTCTTCCACTGGAGCCAGTCCAGCGGAATTGCTCATGGGTAGGAGACTCAGAACCACCTTACCCACATTGCAGCATAACCTGAAACCGGCCTGGCCTAAAGAGGAACTGATCAAAACCGCTGACGCCGCAGCCAAATCGAGGCAGGCTTTCTACTACAACCGCAGGAACGGCGTGCGGACACTGCGCCCACTGAACTCGGGTGACGCAGTACTCACCAAACTTGATGGACAGAAAACATGGACAATGCCAGCAGTTGTTCACAGTCAGAGCTCCACTCCCAGATCCTACATAGTGGAGACAGCTCAAGGTGAACATTACAGAAGGAACAGGCGCCACCTGTTGGCCACACCCAAAACACTCACCTTTGTCAGCAGGGATCCTGACCATGTCACTCCAGGGGAGAGTGGAAACACGGATGAGTCCCGAGCAGCAGAAATGCCAACTTCCACACCATATGTTACTCGCTCTGGCAGGGTGAGCAAGCCTGCAATCCGGCTGGATTTGTGAGGCGTATGGACTTGTGTATTGCGGGGGATTTTTTATTTTTTGTGAAAAGGGGGGTGATATACAGGTTAAAATTGTTGGCAGTAAATGTTCAGAGAAATGTTTAGAAAATCATCTTAGAGGGGGAGATGTAATGAATGAAAGGTCACGTGTTTAACTTGACCTACTCACGGATGTACGTGCAGTGCGTGTGACGTATACAGGAAGTTAGAAGGGCATGTTATGAAGGTTGTATGTCGGATGAACGCTAGTAAAAGCTACACAGTTAAGAACCTACGAAGTCGGCTCGTTCTTGAATTATTCTTACGTCAGTAAGACAAGGCGTCTACGGACATTACACACTTATAGGCAGCTGTCTTTTATTCTGACTGCTCATGAGACAACCTTTGCTCTCTCTCGCTCTTTCGGTCTCTCTCTCTCACAGGCGTACAGTCACACAAGTACAAACCCACACAGAGAGAATCCTCTCTGTTCAGTCATCCATAAAGGCTGCTCTTATCTAAAATGCCTCCCCTTAGGGGGCTGTATCAATGGGAAAAAGAGAGAGGACAGCTAAGAGCATAAACTGAATTAATTGTGCCCAGTCTGTCCAGACCATAGGTGGGAAGTCATGTGGAAAAGGCGTCTAACCCCTCCGGCTAATTTAAAGGACATCAATCTAAGCTATGATTCTCCTCTCTGCTTCTCAGCTAGTGCACAGACAGTATGGCCTTCACCTTTAAGTAGAAGTTATGATCACAACAAAACGCCATGGTTTCTGCTGTGGGGCCTTCTCTGAGCACGATCCATCGTAAGTAATTGGCCAGAGTGGGATTTCTGATAGACTGACATGTTAGAGCAACCTTATGAGTTTTTGTATTGTTTACAACGGAAGGACAACAGCAACCAATGTAATGATGACCGCTTAGCATTTATGAGTGGTTTTTATCAACTGGAGGGTAAAGCGCTGAAAAACAGTTAAAGTGATGTACAGGTAGTCCCTGGATTACAAACGCCCGACTTACGAACGCCCGTACTTGCGAACCGACCTCCGTAAAGCCTATCATTTTAAAAAAATCGAGTCACACACAATGGTTCGTACTAATGAACGGACAGACTACACTGTGGGACGCGCGACGCTCAAAACACTGCGCGTTTTAGGCGGTTCGTCGGTCTGAAGAACAACGCCACACCGTCATCTCTATTTTTAGTTGGATCGTGTAAACATTGTTGTCCGCGTTGTGTTTTCACTTAAATGTTTCGTATTTAGCCTCGTAATCATTGCTTAAAGGCTTAAATCTGATGCAAGGGATTGTGATATATCAAAGAAAAGGAAAACGACCAAGATTGAAACAAAAGTGGAAATAAAGCGTTCAGAGAGGAGAAATGCTCCTACCATTTCTTCACTTACCCGGTGAGGCGGGGAGGTGAGCCCCAAGCGGGCTCTCGTTTCTAGCGTCAAACGCCCAGCCTCCGCCGATCGCGACCCGCTCCGGGGACAGTGGCAGGTGGGGAGTTTGAAATGTAAGAAATGTTTCTTTAATCAAATAAAGTTGAATCAGTTCATTTGGATACAACATTGTAAACTGATTTTCTTACCTGGATCACTGAGCATGCATAAAGACATGTTTTGTTTTGTCGCTCGTGTGTTATTATTGTTCATTAATACAGATGTTGTATTGTATTTCCCTGTAGAAAGCCATACATTCTTCTTCGAATAAATATCCTCAAACTGAAGCTCCACACCACCCCCGTGATTCTCTAATCGGAGTCACACCGCCATACTTACTGTTCGCCAGCTCTATTCAGCGCATCTGTTGAGGCCCTAGACCTCTGTTATAATGTGAACTGTACGCAGGCGCGGTTTTATGGCCCACCCAGATTGACAGCTGGCCCATCCATTCACAGCTAGGACGCAAGAAATCAGACACCGTCTGGTCCAGTTATTAGGGGTCCAAGCAGCGAAGCTGGTGGAACCCTATTGTATTTGTTAGGATTATTATTATTTTTCTCCGCTAAAAGTGTGTGAGGCTCAGCAACCGTAAGTCCTAGACCTAGACCAACCAACTTTGGTACGTGGATTCCTATGGCCCCCCACTACTCAGGCACCACAAATCACCTATGTCAGCCAGATGGTGGCGCTATAACAAAGGGGCATGCGTAATTCCCACACCATAAGTCAGATCAACACAAAACTGCACAGACCTATGCATCTGAATGTGCTCTACAACTTTGTTATTGGGACCACGTATGTCAGCCATATAGTTTGTTGAGATATGACACCAGTGTATTTGTATGACTCTGTGTTACTGTGTACTATTATTTTGTTTACAGTCAGTGATGACTTTGTTTGTCCACAAGTGGGCGGTGTTGCGCTTGCATGCGCGGATTGATTACGTCACTGAGACGCTGTTCATTTTCTTTCCCAAAACGACCGAATAAACGGAGGCTGCATTTTTTCCTCCAGCAGAAGTTCGGTAGTCAGTACGATTCTTTATAACGGTTTAATAATCCACTTCATCTGCACAGAGATAGACATAAAGTATTAGTCTAGTCTTCTAACAGGTTATGGGCCCAGATAACGTTGGATTATTTAGTAGTTTGATAAAAGAAGTACACGAAGTGTGATAACCTCGGATGGCGGGATGCGCGCAGGTTAGCACGGAGTAGCAAGTTAGCAAGTGTGAAGCTAGTTAGCATCGAGAGAGCCTATCGGGAAGCTAACGGAACGCTAAGCTAAGCTAACGCTACCTAGGGAGATGGAGCGGAAGAAGAGCAGGTGGCCCACATTCAACGGACAGGTCGATGAGTATTGTAGCGAATTCGGGGGGCAGTCCGAGATACCGTCGCCACAGCCGGGACGCGAACCCGTATCTCTTGCACCGCAAGCGACAACGTTAACCAGTCGACTAAAGGGTCCGACCCGTTAGTCAAGGACCAACGTGTCTACTTATCCATGCACGTTACAGTATGAACTGTGGGAAGAGCGAATGCTCTGTTGCATGCATGGTGTGGGGCTGAAAACCACCAGGATTGATTGTGGACTGTGGGGCTTCTTCCCACATAGTCAATGATAAGAAGAAGTTCAAGAGCTTTGACAGCTCGTTCGAGCCAGAGAAACACTGCATGGAGCTGGCGGACGGTAAGCGCACCTTTGGTGTGGTGCAGGGCAGGGGAGATGCTACGGTATGTCTGCTCGACAGTGAGGGGCAACGGTGTAGAGTGACACTGCGGAACGCACTATATATTCCATCGTACCCCCAAGAGCTCTTCTCTGTGAAGTCTGCGATAGCACACGGAGCCAGTGTGTTCTTCGAAGAGGGCAGAGATGCCCTGATGTTACCGGATGGTACCAGGTTTGACATTTTTGTACAGGGGAAAATGTACTATTTGCAAACTGAATGTGTTGTTGTCATGAGATAATGGGCCACTGCAACTATGACGATATCATAAAACTACAGGATATCACTGATGGTATGCATATAAAGGGTAAAGTGTGTAAACCTGACAAAGAGTGTGCAGTATGCATAGAAGGGAAGTTTACCCAAAACAGGAACAGGAAACCTACAGACAAAGCCAAGACACCACTGGAGTTGGTAAACACTGATTTAGCCGGTCCTGTGGCAAACGAGTCCATTAATGGTTTCAGGTACATGCAATCATTTACAGATGTGTGCAGAGGGGCAGTGTGTGTTTATTTCTTAAAAACAAAGAGTGACACAGTGCAAGCGACCGAGAAATTTCTGGCAGATGTAGCTCCCTATGGGACAGTGAAATGCATAAGGTCGGATAATGGAACTGAGTTTACAGGCAAGGAGTTTCAAACCCTGTTGAGACGGAACAAAATAAGACATGAGACGTCCTGCCCATACTCTCCCCATCAAAATGGCGTTGCAGAGAGAGAAGGACGTACACTATTCGAGATGGCAAGGTGTATGCTAATAGATAGTGGTCTACCAAAGAGCCTCTGGCATTATGCTGTACAGGAGGCAGCCCACACCAGAAACAGATGCTTCAACAAGCACACAGGCACTACGCCATACACGGCAATGACAGGAAAAAAGTGCAACATGGCTAGAATGCAAAAGTTCGGGACAGAATGCTATGCTTACCAGCAGGACAAGGGAAAGTTAGATTCTAGATGTGAGAGGGGGCATTTTGTAGGACACGACAAGAACAGCCCGGCCTACCAAGTCTACTACCCTGACCAAGAGAAAGTACAGAAACACAGACTAGTTAAGTTTGTACACAAGGCAACTAGTGAAAATGAGACTCAGACACCAGGTCTGCACCCAGAAGACTGGGTAAGAGAGAGAAAGTCTGTTGAGACAGCTGCAACTCAGCCTAGAGTACAGAAAAATGTACAGACTGACGGTACACAGTCAGCACCCGAGGATGATGACGAGGAGCACCCAACGGTGATGTCACAAGCCTCAGCCAGTGGGAGGTACCCCCAAAGGGAACGCAACTGTCCGAGATACCTGATTGACTATAGTCAGGGCGACAGTGATGACAGCTCACTCACTACTATAGATTATGCATACAGGGCAGTGTGCAGGGCCCTCTGACCTTTAAAGAGGCCATGGAATCGCCAGAGTCAGAAAAGTGGTCCAGGGCAATGGACGAGGAAATGGAGTCTCTAAAAGAGACAACAAAACATTCACCCTTACGAAATTGCCAGAGGGCAAGAAAACAGTGGGAGGAAGGTGGGTGTATGCAATAAAGCAGAAATTAGACTACTCAGAAGATGCACCAAAAATGTTAGATGTGAAAAAGTACAGAGAGGTGGTCGGGAGTCTAATATACTTAGCTACATGTACACGTCCAGATTTATGTTTTGTTGTGAGCAAGCTATCTCAGCATTTTGCAGAGCCTACTGAAGAGCAATGGGTGACAGTAAAAATTGTGTTTCGTTACCTTAAGGGCACCACAGACAAACAGCTCTGTTACAGGAAGAGCGACGAGAAGCTTGGCTTACAGGCATATAGTGATGCCGACTGGGCTTCAGATACTGCGGATAGACGCAGCACATCAGGTTACTGTGTGAGCATGAGCAGGGGAAGTGCACTTATCTCTTGGAAAGCCAAGAAACAAGCTACTGTAGCACTTTCTACGTGCGAGGCGGAGTATATGGCTCTGGCTTTAGGCATCCAGGAATGTATTTATGTTGAACAGTTACTGGGAGGTATTGATTCATATGAATACAAGAGAACAGTGGTTTATGAGGACAACCAGGGGACAATAGCTTTAGCGAAGAACCCGGTGTGTAGGCAACGCTGCAAACATGTGGATATCAAATACCACTTTATAAGGTCTACCATAAGAGAGGAAAGGATGTCATTGGTGTATTGCCCTACAGACGAAATGGTTGCGGATGTAATGACGAAGCCCGCATCCAAGGTAAAACTGAAGACATTTGCTAAGGCAATGTTTGGTGTGTGAAATGTGAGTGGTATGGGTTATACCAAGTTTCTTTTCATTTTGTTCTATGAATATGAAAAGGTATACAGTAAGCACATTATTCATAAGTTGAGATATGACACCAGTGTATTTGTATGACTCTGTTAGTGTACTATTATTTTGTTTACAGTCAGTGATGACTTTGTTTGTCCACAAGTGGGCGGTGTTGCGCTTGCATGCGCGGATTGATTACGTCACTGAGACGCTGTTCATTTTCTTTCCCAAAACGACCGAATAAACGGAGGCTGCATTTTTTCCTCCAGCAGAAGTTCGGTAGTCAGTACGATTCTTTATAACGGTTTAATAATCCACTTCATCTGCACAGAGATAGACATAACGTATTAGTCTAGTCTTCTAACATAGTTTGCCCGCCATTTGGTTTCTCAGCTAAAAGTGTCTGAGGCTCAGCAACCATAAGTCCTAGACCAACCAATTTGGTAGGTGGATTCATACGGCCCCCCACTACTCTGGCACTACAAATTACCCATGTCAGCCAGATGGTGGCGCTATAACAAAGGATCATGCTTAAAAGGCCATAACTCCCACAGCATAAGTCAGATCAACACAAAACTTAATCGACCCATGCATCTCAATGTGCTCAACAACTTTACTATTGGGACCACCTATGTCAGTCATATAGTTTTCCCGCTAATTTGACTTATTTGGTGTGGAAGCGCTGCAGCTCTACATACCACACGCCAGGACACCTGGGTATAACGGCATACTTTTTCTTTTTACGGCAGTCGGCTAGGATGCAAGAAATCAGACACCGTCTGGTCCAGTTTTGGAAACTCTGGCACATGTTTCTGAAGCAATGGAAGTGTTACGACATTTTAAAAAAAATACGGTAATCATCTAGGACACAGGCGACCCAAGTAATCCGACATTGTCATATCTAGTTATTATTATTATTTTTGTTGTTTCTGCAAAATTCTTCCCTAAAAGTGTCTGGGCAGCAAAAACTATACGTTGCACAGACACCAAACTTGGTAGGTAGGTTCCAGACAGGGGCGGATCTACAGGGTGGCAAGGGGTGGCAGCTGCCACCTCTGGGACACAGTCTTGCCACCCCTGTTGCCACCCCATTTATAAATCAGATAATATGTTTTTAAAGTATATTTTATGTACATGCATGGTGAAGGTCAATGAGACCCGCACCAAACTCATCTCAAACAGAAGTCGCAGATTTAGAATCCCCCTCCCCCTCACAGGCGCGGATCTACAGGGTGGCAAGGGGTGGCAGCTGCCACCTCTGGGACACAGTCTTGCCACCCCTTTGCCACCCCAGGAAAAAATCTCTAGATCCACCACTGGTTCCAGACCTGTTAACGATCTTACAGTAGAGATATTACCTTGACACACCTCTAGGGGCGCTATAATAAGCACATTTACGTTTTGGGTCATATCTCGGGCTCTCTATGGAATTTTTGCGAAAGCTCCCGAATCTAACGCACCCATTTGCGCCAATTTCGCCTACCAAATTGTCCCACCATTTTCAAAAAACTTAAAAGTGAAAGTAAAATGAACTTGTCTGAGGCTTTTCATCCGATTCGCATAAAATTTGGTATGCGTCATCTCCAGACAATGCTGATAAAAAGTTGTCAAACGAATTTTGATATGTCATTCCATTTCGAAGTAACATGTCAATCAAAATTTAAGGTGTGGCCCATAGTTATTCTATTGCCTATATCTAGTGATGTGATTGTCCCAACTTAATGAACCTTGTCACGCACAATCATCACAACATTCTTTGGAAGCATGCCACATTTTGTGAAAGTTCGTCCATAGGGGGCGCTACAACTGACACATATCAATGTCTCAAAAACCGCTTGATCAAAAAATCTGAAATTTGGTATACTTATACTTGGACTCATTTGGCTACATTGCCTAAAGTGCTGATTGGCTGGATTACCAAAATGGCTGCCAAACAGCCAATCAAAATTCAGCAGCTAATATCTGCTAGTGTGAATGGCCAATCTTCATGAAACTTGATATGCTTATTCTTTGTGGCACATAGAAGCCATGTACCAAATATGAAACAGATCGGACACATGGCGGCTGCAATACTACTTGGACCCCATTAATCGTCGCTTGCGGCTATATTTTTGTCTTTAACATTATTAGAACCATATAATTGTAAACTACTAATAAGACACGTTAGTCCCTAGCTAACGGGTCTGACCCTTTAGACGAGCGGTTAGTGATGTCGCCTTGTGGTGCAGTACATCCCGCATCGGGCAAGAAAATAACCGGTTACATAATTAATAATATTAATTAGTGAAATATTCAAAACTTCCTAGTGTTTGTTGACGTAATATTAGCGTTCTGAATTCTGGCGCCAGTGTTGCTTAAAGCCTGCATTATGTGCTGCTCTAGCAATGGCTAAGCAGATTTCACTTAAAAAAAAAAAAACAACCTCGTATGGAGGATGAAGAGAAAGATCTGTACCATAGTCCATGGGCCAGACGATATTTCGGTACACTCAAGGTGGCAAAACTTACTTATAATTTTTGAAAGGATCCATGTCTGTAGATGATATTTTGGTATAATAACCATTCCTGAGTGGCAGCTGTATCACAGTTATCAGCTCATGAAGTTAACCACCCGCTAAACTAAATTGCATTTTAGACGCTGGTGCATATCCTGGTTTAGCCTCATGGTCAGGACATTTTTCAATGTTCTATAATATTGTCTTTGGTATCATTTTAAAGGGGACCTTCTTAGCTTTCATTCAAGCCCTGTTGTGGATATTTCTCACAAATATAGAGGTCACTTGAGCTCTTCAACCCGTCAATAACACACATCTTTCTGCAATGTTCGCCTAAACTATATACTTTCTTTTAGCCCTGTGGCATCTAGGAATATCAGGGACACAAAACACAAAAACTGGAATACTCACAGGACTGTAAAGATTCAGAAAATGTATAATATACCCATACTATTTCATTGTGTGAGGTGATTGTGAGCCTTAAATGAGAACTAGACCAAAGCCAGTTAGGTCACAAACTGGTCTCTATACATTTGTTTAAATACACAATCAAAATACATGATAAAAAGGAATACCATAGTGAGGTAATGAACTATTTTAATATTTTAAACAACATTGACATTTACATATACTTAGTCAATGATACATATAATCCCATATCATTAGTGGGTATATGTAATGGGTAGGGTAATGGGTATATGTGAATATGGTTACATTATTGTTATCAAGCTCTGGGTAACCAAGTCCAGAATCAACATCCTGTGCATCAATAGACTACTACCACAGTAATACCATCAGAATCATCACACTGTCATTCATCAAACTGCTCGTTTCTCTCATCATCTGACTCCCCAAGTTCAAAGTCCAGTTCTGGACCATCCTGCTGTGTTTGGTTACTGCAGGTCTGTAACCTGCACATGTCTGTGCATGGAAGTCCATTTGACAGGCACATGCAGCTTGGCATTTTGCATGAATGCACACACTTGCATGTTAGCATTTCCAAGACCACATCTGGTGCAGGTGGGGAGCGCATCCAGTAAATGGCCAGCTTGCCTTCATCATCTGTCCATCCATACTCAGTAGGGCTTGGCACCACAGGGTTAGCCTGCAGACAGCACTTCCATATTGCTGCCTGATAGTTGGCTCGTTGAACATGCATAAAGAGACAGTCTCTACATGGTGGCAGCTGGCTGGACTCAACCTCTCCCCTTTTGGTGCAGAAGAGCTGGTAACGCAGTTTGTTCACCTCAGCAGTGCTGCTATTAGCAACATACATCCGACAGGTGAACTGCTCAATTTTCTGGAACAGCTCATCACTCACATTCCATGTCTGTCCCAGTTGACTAAAAGTCTCTTGGCAGGAAGTGTGCTTTCTCACTATCTTCAGGGCATTCAGCTTCCCTCGACCAGCGAATGCACTGACAGTGTCGCAGCCTGTGAAGGCATGTAAGCCAATTAGGCTGTCACAGATGCTGTCTCCAAGTGAACTTGCCAGTTTGGTGATGTCGACAAACCGTGTGCGGTTCTGAGTCCCACACTTCTGGTAGATGGGACAGGTGATGTCCTTCTGGAAGCCAAGACAAAGCACCATGACATCAGTGTCCTCAGCTGTGATGATAACTGACTTTGAGCCCGCATTTGCTGCATGCAATGCATGCAGGAGCAGACGGGTGTCAGCTTCTTCATGTGTGGAGTGCAGTTCTGCTGCTTCCTCACACCCATCTTCTGTCAACTTGTAGCAGGTTTCCTCACAGGTCATGTACAACACCTTGCCATGCAGCATAGCTCTGTATCGTGGGAGTTTCCACTCTTCCACCAGAAACTTGATGAGACTGGTCTTGTTGGAGGAACTGCACAGAAATTTTCTCCACTGCTGGACGTGGTGTCCCCCTGCAAGATTCTTGTACTGGAGAGTGATGTCTCCACCCCGGTTCAGTCGTTCAGCATCTTTGATCGAAGTCTGGTGATAGACATCAAAAACAACATCAATCCTCCCACTCTGTGCTCCCTCATGGAGGACCTGGGTCAAGGCTGACTCTGCCACCTGTGCAAAGGTTTTGTTGTTGCCATTCATTTTTTGGACCAGGCTCATCCCATCAATGATGGAAGTAGATGGGATTGGGATGTCTTCTGCAGGAGATACATTCTTTTCAAGCTCTCTGGCAAGTGCAGCCTTGTTTGTTTTTCGTAAGGACCCATCAGCATTTGCCAGTGCCCATGGTAGTGGGCCCAATGGGTAGACAAGGACATCCTTCAGATTCACCTTCCTGCTTTCAGCCACCAGGATCATGTGACTGAAAAGGTTTCTATCTGCCTTCAGAACCACATCCTGTGCTTTCTTTCCATGAGCTTGTTTTGTGCTGACATTGGAGAATGTTTTCAAACTTTGCTTGGTCATCTTGTCGTGGAATTTCACAGGTGGTGGGTCTGCATCTAACCTTGTTTGCTGGAATGCTTGGTAGGCCTCTTCTCCTTTCTCAAGAGCTCTCAAGAGATCTATGGTCACATCAGGTGGAGCCATGTTGCCAGTGGAGAGGCTAACCAAATCAATCTCATCAGGGGACATAGGATTGAGCCAGTTATTCTCCATAAGGTCCATGAGAGACTGGACATCTGCTTCATCTCTCTTGATCCTTGGACTCTGTAGATCTGGATGAGACCATTTGCACCTGCCTTGACCTGTCAGGTCTCTCAGCTGTCTGAGGTACATGCTTCTATACTCAGCTGTGAGATAATATTTGGTCACAGCTCCTGGCTTCAAGCTGAATCCCTTTGTCCCTCCAGCTGTTTGGGTGTCTTTGTTCACCCTTTCTTCTATAGCTTGGTCAACAGGGATTCGGCCAAAGGGATTGGTGGAGCCCAGTTGGACTGAGAAGCCTCCTTCCATGAATTCTGTGTACACATCTGGGTGTGTGATGGGCAGCTCAGACATCTGGGCGTAGTAGTAGGGGAGGTAGCGTGCATAATTCATCCTGTCATAAGCAAAGCACCATGGGATCATTGCTCGAATGCTAGCCAAGTGTAGCATCCAGTCTCCCTCTCTGGATGCTCGGATGAGCCCCAACAAGATTTCAACCATGTCCAAATAGGACATCCAGAAGTTCGAGAGGCTGCCGTTTCAACCTCTAAGGAACTCACGGTAGACTTCAAATAGATCCATGATGCGTGTACAAGAGCTGTTCTCGAGGACCTCCTTCAAAGCATGTTGTGAGACTTCTTTCCCAAGGCTGTCAATGGTCTTCAGTGTCTCATTCAGGTGAACCATGTCATTCCTGTGAGTTTCTTCCAACCAGGACAGGAAACCATTCAAGGTCAGTCGCATGAGAGCCTCATACAGGAGCTTGTGTAGTCGCACTGCCCTGTTGTACTTGCGGCCATCCATAACACCAGCAATTGAGCCTTCTGCAATCATGCCAGACTCAATGCAGAGGTCTTTGAGTCCAGCATCTTGGAAACGCTTTCCTATTATTGCCAGCAGTGTGCAGATGGTGTGGAATACCCCAAGCCTAACGATGATATCATGGAACTTGTCATGGTGTTTCCATGTGATCTCGACAGCCTTCGCATACAGGGCTTGGTCAAAGACACAGACAATCTTCCTCAGGCCTAAGCACTGCATGATGCTCAGTGACTGGTTAAGCACCTCGTTGACAGTAGACATTTGTGTCGCTGGAGCATTGATGGTAGGCAGATAGCCTATATTGTCGGGGATGACCGTCATCTCTCCTCGAGTCAGGATGTTGAAGCCTGTCCAGCTGCTGACTGACTGTTCTTCTTGTTGTGACATGCGTGCTAGGACCCAAAGAAGGTTTTTCTCTCTGGCAAGCTTAGTATTGGCTGCAGTATCGGCATCTGACTTTTTGCTTTGTGGTGGCCCTACCCGTTGTCCAGCATTGTAAGTTGGTAACATTGGTGGGGGTCCATCAATGCTTCTCTTCTTTGTTTTGGGAACAGTGGGCATGGGTTGGACAGGAAGTGGGTTGACTGGCTGCTTGCACAGCAATCCCATTGACTCTGTGAGATGTTCCCTCACCACTGACAGTTTCTTCAAGACGGTCGATATTGTCCCAGGCTAAAGTTGTGAATATGCCAGGATGGATGTTAGCTGGAAGGGCAATGCCACTCCCTGATGATGAGAGTTTCTGGAGACACAGGCCAGTGTTGATCTCTTCCATCTGTGAATAGGACACACTGTGACCAAGTCGGTTGAGGATGTTTATCAACTCTACATTTCCTGTCAACGATTTGACACTGAATGGCAGAACAATGTGCTTGGAAGGCTTGGTATTTCCACATGTCACTGCATATACTATGTCATGGCCAAATGACTGCAGAAGGCACTGCACTCTCTGGGATGCATGATCAGCATCATTTGAGCCTGTGAGTAGAGAGTACAGGAAGATAATGAGCGACTCTGGAATGGTAGGACATTCTGCTTCTGGTTTGACTTCAGGCGGCCAGGTTTGAGGAACATCTTGACTTTTAATGTCTGCTCTCAATTTGATGGCTGCTTTGGCTATAACATCTTGTGCACTGACACTTTTAAGGGTCTGCAGCTCCCTTTTGAGAGACTGATTTTCTTTGGCAAGTTCCCTCATGGACAAGTTATCGGGATAGAGGAGGAATTTTCCTTTCTCATCAGGGAATATCTGCAAGGCTCCAGCAAACTCACTCTCCAGATTTCGCCTTATGTGCTTCTTGGTTGATTCCTTGGGCAATGCCTTGGGAGTTCATTGACGCTACCAGTCTAGAAGAGAGATCAGTCATTGTCATCACTTGAGGATTGCCAAAAAGCTCCATCCTGATGAAGAGGAACAGCTCATTGTATGCCTTATTCACAGCAGCTTCATACTGGGCTGCAGCATCATCATCTTCATTGCTGGCAACCTCTCCTTTGGAAACCTCTTCTTTGGTGTAAAGTCTATAGCATGACCTGTGGTAGTGCCCTTCAGCTGCTACAAGGTCTCTACTCACAATGGCAAGGATTCTGCTGTCCCTTTTCTTTGTGGCTGCACTCCTGATTTTTGCATCAGCTCGCAGTTCTCGACACTGCACCAGTACTTCTCTCGTATTCTGTCTCTTGGAATATTTGCTGTTTTTCTGACAAAATATGCACTCTGCATCATAAGTCCTAGATGTACTTGGAGCATGTCGAGCTACTCTCTTAGATTGTTTCTCTTCAGCAGAGACACAACTTTTCTTTTCTTTTGCAAGGAGGCCATCAAGAATTTGCTTCATAGTGAAGATACTGCGACACTTTCTGTGGTAGTAGATTGCTGGAATCTGTCCCTCAGGAATGTCTTTTGCCAGTTTCAAAACTGGTGCATGATTTCGTATCTGAGCTGCCCTGAGCAGAGTTCTCCATGCGTCGACACTTTGTAGTGAAACCAGCTTATCTGTATCATCAGAACAGTGGATAATGCACTCCACCCGTGGGCGCTTTGGTATTGGGTAAAAACTTGCTTGTTCACCAGTGGCCATATTCAGTCAGTTTTCACCTGCCACATACAAACAAATACATGTAACTTAGGTGTATGAACACTACTAAAACAAAGTTTATTTTGCTTCACCAGTGTCATATTACCATTATTTATCTTACATAGCCACAAATAGATACATTACCTAGTTGCTATGCAACAGCTGTATTTTGTCCACATGAGGCCGCCAAAATCAACACAAGATGAAAGTTCCTCGTAGCCACTTTAACTAATCATATTAACATATACATTAAAAGAACATGCTAACATTATGGGAAATTAGCTTACAATCTTCTCCAGAGTGAGACAAGAAGATAGATACCAGTTTCCTCTATATGTGTTTAGTAGAAAGCTATCAGGCTGCACGTTAGCCTAGCTTAGCACAATGAATGGAAGTACACAGTACTGGTTATCCTTGGTTGTTGGCCAACTAAGAACTGTCCCAGAGTTTAAGCTAGGCTAATCAGTACCAGGGGTGTTGAAATGCTATATTTGTAAAAATCTGGGCAAATACACAATCGTGAGAGGCACAGAAACAGGTTTCCTGAAAGAAAAATGAAATAGCTGCTCATTTGGAAAGGTTATCATGTATTATTTTACTTCTGTTAGTGTACCAAATAAAATGGCACCAGTGAAGTTGTGTCACCTTGGGTGATATCGATATCTGGTCTGACCCATGGACTAACTGGCTTTGGTCTAGTTAGTTTCTTAGTAATAATGCCCTTCTAATTTAAGGTTCACAATCACCTCACACAATGAAATAGTATGGGTATATTATACATTTCCTGAATCTTTACAGTCCTGTGAGTATTCCAGTTTTTGTGTTTTGTGTCCCTGATATTCCTAGATGCCACAGGGCTAAAAGAAAGTATATAGTTTAGGCGAACATTGCAGAAAGATGTGTGTTATTGACGGGTTGAAGAGCTCAAGTGACCTCTATATTTGTGAGAAATATCCACAACAGGGCTTGAATGAAAGCTAAGAAGGTCCCCTTTAAAATGATACCAAAGACAATATTATAGAACATTGAAAAATGTCCTGACCATGAGGCTAAACCAGGATATGCACCAGCGTCTAAAATGCAATTTACTTTGGGGGTGGTTAACTTCATGAGCTGATAACTGTGATACAGCTGCCACTCAGGAATGGTTATCATACCAAAATATCATCCACAGACATGGATCCTTTCAAAAATTATAAGTAAGTTTTGCCACCTTGAGTGTACCGAAATAGGAAATTTTGGGCTCTGGCCCATGGACTACCAGGGACAAGGAAAATCACAGGATCGTCATGAGACGTTTGCTGACCCTGCGAATGGAGGCGAAACGATCACAGCCTTAACGACATCCAGTGAGTGTCATGCTAGCGTGCAGACGCCACTTCTGAGGGGACCAATGCTAATGGTTTCTGAAGCGCTAACCGCACCTTCGGATCTGGAGGAACCAGCCACTCAACCAAAGCTGGTGACATTCCCGACAACCATAATAGCTGGGGAAAATGCGCTCCTTCAACGCCCATGGACAGATGAAGTATGACAAGCTCAAGTGGATGGAATATGGTCAATCAAGAGACTCAATTTTTTGTAAAGCGTGTAGACATTTTCCTGAGCTGCACACCGGTGAGCTTACTTTTGTCAGAGATGGCTACAAAAATTGGAAACGCATCAAGCAGGCCTGCGACAAACACCAGTCTAGCAAGCTGCATGCTTCTGCATTCACTAAATTGCTGGCGTACAGGCAAAGTCGCATGCAAGGCAGGACAGTTTTAAATCAACTGCACGGTGATTCCATTTCATTTAAAGAGTGCAATCATCAACACGTTAAGGTTGTATTAAACATCGCTATGCTGTGTGCCAAAATGGAAATTCCTCTTAGAGGGCACCGGGAAACAGGAGGCGCTCAGTAAGGGGAATTTTTTGGAGCTATTCGAGTTCATGTCAAAGTATGATCCAGAGATTAAAACTAGATTGATGGAACTGCCACGAAATGCCATTCTCATGAGCCACCACATTCAGGGCGAACTGCTTGAGGCTGTCGCTTCACTGCTACTTCGAAAGATAAAAGCTGAACTGCACGAACAGCCTACACATTTTGCCATACTTGCTGACGAGTTTAAAGAGCTATCGAAACGCCAGCTAATTGCTATATGTATCCGATTCATTCATGGGGATAATCAAAGAATGAGCGGTAGGCTTTGTTGAAACTGCAGAACTGTCTGCTCAAGGAATATCACAGAGGATCCTTGAAGTCCTTGAACCACTCGGACAGCACCCATCTCTCTCCATCGGACTCTGTTTTAATGGTGCATCGGTAATGTCAGGGCAGAGGGGAGGGGTGCAGACTCTCCTGAACGAGATGTTTCCCTGAGCCGTCTATGTACACTGCAATTCTCACCAGCTTAATCTAGTGCTTTGTACTGCAGCACAAGTGTCTGAGCACGTTAGCACTTTTTTTGACGTTGTTAATTATATACACAACTTCTTCACTGGGGCTCAGAGGCACGCTCGGTTCCTGGAGCTACAAAAGGAGATGCATCCAAACCGTCAGTGTATGGAGCTGGAGCGATCGTGTGAGACTAGATGTAGCTCTAAATCAGGGTCAGTGCATAAAATGTTAGAGTTGCTGGATGTGTTACTGGAGGCGCTAGCTAGCTGAATACGCCGAATCCAGTGGACAGACTAAACTCGATTCTGAGCAGCTATTACAACAGATGCCAACCAAAAAGTTCATTTTCATGCTTGTTGCATTTTGCAAGCTGTTTCAGAGCAGCGATTTTGCCATGAAGGAGTTGCAGAGTTCAACACTGTGTGTAACAGACTCTATCTCCTTAATTGAAACATTAAAAGCTACGTATGCCACTTTCAGGGATGATTCGGGTGGAGACTTTGATAGAGTGCTCAGATTGACAGAAGAGTTAATGGAGAAGCATGAGATAGCATGCTGGGACGTCACTACTTCTCGTGAGGGCAAGCTACCTGCCAAGTTCCATCAGTCTGTCGTCACCACAACGCTGGGGAAAACGTCTACAATCAAGAATAATGATGATTTAAGGGCACTGTGGAACTGTATTCTAGACAGACAGATAGCTGAATTGAACTGTCGATTTAAAGACGATACTTATGGAATAATGCAAGCTTCAGCTTCCTTCTTCCCTGGATCCGCCACTTTCACTTTTGGCATGAAAGAACTGTAACCGAGGGTTTGTAGATGTCGCCTATACTGTATGAAACTATAAAATAACAAATACGGAGGTTCCACTTTCACACGAGGACCACTTTATTTGGATTCTTCCCCCCAACAGAACTCCACAGCAACAACACTGCGTACAGCCCTTCCACTCTCTCTTCAGCCTTCAAAATAAGAGCTCAAGGCATATACTGTGGCAACAGCTTATAACAGGAACTTAAAATCACTAACAGGCTAAGTCCAGAAAAATAGGTTACATACCTCCCCTCCTACAAAAAGAAACGTCCTCGTTTCAAAACAGTAACACTATAAGTGCAAAAAAACACAGGCTTATTCAAAACATTATCAACCTGTCCTCCTAAATATACATATATAAAGCAGAAAACACACCCTGAAACCAAAAAAAGTGCATATCAATCTGCGAACCCCAGAAGGAACCCAACACCATAAAACAAAATCTTAACAATAACATTATGCATGTTATCCCTCACGTCACTGCACAGTCTCAATAAAGTATGCCACACTATGCCCCACGTACACCGGAAAGTTCTGATACACCATAGCATCCAGACATACTATATACATATGAGAAGAAAAAAAATGTACCATCACAGTAAAAAAACATGTCAAGTGACCCCGACAAACATTCAACAGAAATTCCAACAGTCATATTGACTTGTCTGTGATGTTTCTTGTTTTTTGTTTTTCAAACAGCTAACCAAACATGACAAAGTCCTTGAAAGGAAGTGGTTTTCTCACAATCCTCCCAGAACGAGCAACAGTCTGTAGTGGCTCACTGGTGCCTGTAATCCGAACAGTCCCTGTGTCACCAGAGGCCAGCGGCTCCTCAGCCACAAAGTCCCTCTCTGGCGACCTCTCGTCCAGCAGCGAGGGAGCATGAAGAGGAGAAGCCGGAGGCTATCTGAAAAACCAGCAGCCACCGGTAGTGTGTATGGTTTCAGTCTATCATAATGGACGACCTGCCCCTGTCCATCAAAGTCCAAAGGGCTGCCAATATGATAGGTGAGTCCAGGTTTACCCTCAGAGCCCAACACAAACAGGACCCTGTAGGGCCCCTTCCAGTGGGGAGCAAGTTTCATACGGTCCTCTGTCGGATTATGCAGCCATACCAGATCCCCTTCTGCATACGGCTGGTGACGGACCGTTCCATCATAGTACAACTTCTGCTTCTCGTGAGCGTCAGCGCCACCCTGCCTGGCACCAGCAAAAGCAGTCTCCAGCCTCTCTGCCAGAGAGGCCACAAAGTCAGCATGAGAAAGAGGTAAGTCCGAACGCACCAACTGAGATGGCACCAACACATCCACTGGAACACGAGCCTCCCGTCCGTGAGTTAGATAATACGGAGTGTAGTTGGTGCAGGCATGAACAGATGTGTTATAGGCGAAAGCCACCTGTTTCAGATAATCGTCCCACTCACCACCACAGGCGAGCAATGATTTGGCCAGCTGGTCAATGAGGGTGCGATTAAAGCATTCAACCATTCCGTCCGATTTGGGATTATAAGGTGTAGTGCGTGTTCTCTTAATTCCCAGGAGCTGACACAGTCTTTGAACAATCTCAGTGTGGGGTACTTGGGATTTAGTAGCCCCCCATCTATTTTTTATTTTATATACTTACCTTCATTGACCACTCACTACTAGTAAAGAGGAGAATTGTCTGCTGTGTTGTTGTGATAGCCGGTTCTCGCCACAGGAGGGCACTGCAGGTTAATTGCTTCTAGCCTGTGTGACGTAGTGCTGGCTCCCGCGGTGCACTCTGGGGCATTCGGGTAGAGTCGTCAGATGAGTGTTGCCGTTCGTATAGTTAGCCATGCTCTGAAAACGTGTCCTCTGTAATGTCTATTTGACAGGTAAGCAGGCTAGTTAGACATATAGAATTAGGATGGTGATTAAATATGATGTGTAGGTGGGATATGGATGCCTATTAGAAATACCCACGAAGGGACTTTCATATTTATTTTGATAACGTCATATCACTGGCTAACGTTAGCTAGATTGCTAGCGAGTTGCTAACGTTAGCATAGCCATAGCTCCCGCGGTCTGAACCCATTGTTCTGTAGCTTGGCTTTGACATTGTCTGTATGTGTGATTAGTCTCCATTTACTATGTTTAGTGTCTCCACACTGTGTAAATATGAAGGTAGGCCTATGTGTGTTGCTATTTTGATCCCCCCATGTTCCGTAACGTTATATACTGTTTAGCTTTGCTAGCGGTAGGCTAGACTAATGTGAATTTATGGAAGAATATATTTGGTGCTCTTATTGTGTATAAATTGGAGATGAGTGTTGCCGTTCGTATAGTTAGCCATGCTCTGAAAACGTGTCCTCTGTAATGTCTATTTGACAGATGGAGTAAAACAACAAAAACACCAGCCCTTGTAAGTGTCATTCTTATCAAGTGTGCTACAAATATTGGTGCCGAAACCCGGGATCAGCGCCATTGCCACCATTGTCAGGAGAAGAAGTGGGGAGCGGAGTGAGAACACGTGACCAACAATGGAAATGGAGCTTGAGCAACTGCAAGACAGGCTGAGTGAGACCCTCCTGCAGTTAGGGCTGGACCAGTTAAAAGAGGTGTGTGTTATTGCTAAAGTCCCCACTGAAAACCAGACAAAGAGGCATGCGCTGATCAGACTTATTAGTGAAACTGTGGATGAAGCAATTGAGAAGGAGGATGAAGAGGTAGCACGTCAGTTTCTGTCCAGACTAGTGGACCTCTCTAGTGAAATGAAGCAGAGAGGGGCGGAGTCACATACTGGTGCAGGTGCAGACAGTACTAACAAGGATGCTGCTGAATTGGCAAGCTTACATGAACAATATCAGGCCTTACAGTCCAGCTTTACTGCATCCACAAAAGCGCTTGAGGAAGAGATATCACGCCTCAGTGAAAAACTAAGTCTTAAAGAACCCAGTAGACCTAGTCAACCTTCAAACCCAATCCCGTCAGTAATCCAACCCCCTGAAGTGACCATACGCAGAGACTTTAAGATAAATGGCCAAATAGGAGAACGGGGGCAGATAGACAAGTTGTCTTATATAAATCTTACGCATCAGATTGATATGGGGGTGAGAAAAGGCCACAGCGAGTTGGAGATAATAGAGGCTGTAATCCGAGCCATCAGCCCTGGGCTGACTCTCCGTGACTTGTTAGAGATCAAAACCGAACTCACCCTCCCTCAGCTGAGGACCATTCTGAAAGGCCATCTCAAAGAGGATAGCTCTGTGGACCTATATCACCGACTAATCAACATCACACAGGACAGTCAGGAGTCACCACAGAACTTCCTGTTCCGAGCCATAGCATGTAAAGAGAGACTCTTAGCAGCAGCGAGAGAGCCTGGCTCTGATGAACAATACAGCCCTGAACTGATACAGAAGAAGTTCCTAAGAGCTGTGGGAACTGGGCTAGTGAATGACCAGGTAAAATATCAGCTCAAGAGCTATCTCGATGATCAAGCAACTACTGATGATGTTCTCATTGTTAAGATGATAGAGGCCGCAAGTTTCAAGTCAGAGAGACAGCGGAAATTCAAGAAGAGCTCCCACAGTAAGGAAACCAGAGTGCGGGAAGTGCGAGCTGAGGCACATCAGTATCTAGGAGCGGAAGCTGCAGTGGTCGGGGGTCAGGAGTCGTCGCCATCAACATCCGCGAGTGTGAAAGCCCTTAAGACACAGGCAGGGAACCAAAAGGAGTCTGCGTTCTACGAGATAATCCAACAGCTGAAAGGAGAAATGGAACAGATGAGAAAAGCCATGAACCACTCCTCTGGCCAAAGACCTTCTCGTCAGCAGCAGCCTGTGAGGAAGCGCGGATGCAAAGCCTGTCAAGACAGTGAAAGGGGCGACCAGTGCAACCACTGTTTCAAATGCGGACAGAGTGGCCATCTTTCAAGAGGGTGTAGAGCTCAGAGGCCTGAAAAATCGGAGCAGGTAGACACATCTAGCTGTACTGTCACCAGCAAGCTCCTCGACGACAGTATTCAGCTACTAGAAGCCAGAGTGTCTGCCCGACAGCGAGACAAGGCAGGGCGGGAACAGCAAGCACCCACAGTGAGTCATATCTCCTCAAAACGCCAGTCACAGCTGCTGAACCTAATTGGAAAGAAATACATGATAAACTGTTACATTGATGGTGTAGCCACACAGGCATTGAGGGATACCGGGTCGCAGGTCTGCCTAATCAGTGAAGAATGGAGGAGAAAACATCTCCCACACACCAAGGTGAGAAGCACAGAAGAGATCCTTGGCCCTGGCACCCTTGCTGGTAAAGCAGCAAACCAGACAACCATTCCTTTCTCTGGATGGGTGGAAGTGACTGTCCAGTTAGCACCGAATAGCACCACTCAGACCCCACCAATGGAACTCACTGTGCCAATACTAGTAACCACACACCAGGGCACCGCAGAAGAACCGATCATCGGTTACAATGTAATTGAACACCTGTTAGAGTCTGGAGCTGGACAGCCATCAAGTGTAATCACAAAGGCACTAAGCATTGCGTTCGCGGTTGACTACAAGAAGGCTGAAGTCCTCGTGAAGATGATAAAGAGCCGAGATGATATGGAAGGTGAGGGGATGGTTAAAGTGGGCCGAGAAAGCATGACTATTCCGGCGGGCCAGACAAAGACTGTTAAGTGTGGTGTTAGAGCAGGGCCCCTCCAAGCAGACCAGAACGTCCTCTTTGAGCCTAATGTGAACCCAAAGTGGCCAGAGGGCCTGAAGGTGGATGAAAACATTGTATGTTTACAGAAGGGAACCTGGTCACGCATCGCTGTCCCAGTGACTAACGTCACAGCTCATGACATCACACTGCCGCCACGGACTCCCCTGGGGCAGACCCAAAGAACTAAAGCCATCTACCCTGCCGCCGTGAAGCCGTTGGATGTGGATGGGACTAGTACAGTGAACCCAGTCATCCCAGGGACCTCCACAACAGGTACAGAATGAAGACCTGTGATTAGAGACACAACAAAGCTGAAAGGGCCAGGTGATGTCAAGACGGAACACCAGGAGGAAGATCTATGGGACCCGCCTGTCCCTCTGAACCACCTGACACCTGAACAACAACTGCAGGTGAGAGAGCTACTGCGGGAGGAGAGTAGTGTGTTCGCACGCGATGACCATGATGTGGGGACTATTCCATCACTCCAGCTCAAGATCCGCCTGAGTGACACCACACCGGTGAAGCGGACATACACATCAGTCCCAAAGCCTCTTCATAAAGAAGTGAAGGAATACCTCGAGGATTTACTGAACAGAGGCTGGATAACTAAGTCAAAATCACCCTACTCAAGCCCAATCGTGTGTGTGCGGAAAAAGGATGGGAGCCTCCGCCTCTGCTGTGACTACCGTGAGTTGAACAAGAGGTCCATCCCAGACCGCCATCCAATACCACGCATCCAGGATATGCTCGACAGCCTGAAGGGGAGTGCCTGGTTTTCTGTCTTGGATCAGGGGAAGGCATATCACCAGGGGTTTCTTGAGGAGTCCAGCCGCCCACTGACTGCATTCATCACCCCGTGGGGATTATATGAATGGGTGAGAATTCCCTTCGGACTGTCCTCAGCACCAGCAGAGTTCCAGAGGTCCATGGAGGAATGTTTGATTGGGCTGAGGGACGACATTTGTCAGCCGTATTTAGATGACAACCTGGTCCACTCAACCACATTCGACGAACACCTCCAGCACCTGAGAAGAGTACTGCACCGCTACAGAAGCCATGGAATCAAGCTGACGCCAAGAAAATGTGAACTCTTCAAAAACCAAGTAAGGTTCCTGGGAAGGCTTGTGACCAAGGATGGATACACAATGGACCCCGCTGATGTGGCCCCGGTCCAGGCACTGAAGGAGAGAGAACCTGCGACCATCGGAGAGCTCAGGAAGATGCTGGGATTCATCTCGTATTACCGGCCCTACATACCTAACTTCTCCCGAATCGCAAGGCCTCTCTATGACCTCCTCACCCCAGAGAAGACAGCAGCGGGGAAGCTCAAACAAAAGAGAAAGGATAAGGGGAGGAAGGGCTCCCGAGACCATCTGCCCTCCTCCCACCCAGTTAAGTGGACAGCTGAACACCAACAGGTCCTCTGTCAGTTGATTGAATTCCTCATCCAGCCACCAGTGTTGGGCTACCCAGACTTTGAACAGCCCTTTATCCTTCACTGCGACGCGTCACGAGAGGGCCTCGGGGCAGTATTGTATCAAAGACAGTCACAGGGTGGGCTGGCAGTCATCGCGTACGGGTCTAGGACACCGACAACTCCTGAGAAGAACTACCATCTCCACTCAGGGAAGTTGGAGTTCCTCGCGATGAAATGGGCCATATGTGAGAGATTTAGAGATTACCTCTACCACGCTCCATCATTCACTGTCTACACAGACAATAATCCCCTCACCTATGTGCTCACGACAGCCAAACTGAATGCGACCACCCACAGGTGGGTAGCAGAGTTAGCCGATTTCCAGTTCTCTATCAAGTACCGGCCTGGACGAGCCAATGGGGACGCAGATGGCCTCTCACGCATGCCGATGGAGCAGTACATGCAGACCTGTTCACAAGAAGCACACCCCGAGGTCATGAACAGTGTGACCCAGGCGCTGTCAGTACAGCTGGAGAGAGCTGAGCCTTGGATGTGACCGGTAACCATAGCCACAGCACTAGCCGAGTTTGAGAAGGAACATACATCACCTGTGGCAGAGATACCCAGTCAGACGGTGAGAGACGCCCAGAGGGAGGATGCTGTCATTGGTGAGGTGCTGAAGTACATAACCTCCAATCAGTGGCCTCGGGGAAAAACACAGTGTGCGAGCAGGGGTCTTGCGACACTCATGAGAGAGAAGCATCGGCTGTGCCTTGATGATGATGGCATCCTGCGCCGGAAAACAGCTACCCGAACTCAGCTAGTCCTGCCGAAAAAGTTCCATGAGCTGGTGTATAAAGAACTGCACAGAGACCTGGGCCATCTAGGCGTGGAGAGGGTGTTGCACCTGTTGAGGGACCGTTTCTATTGGCCTCACATGCAGAAAGATGTGGAACATTACATCACACAGGTGTGTAGCTGCCTGAAGACCAAGCGCCCCAACAAACCAACCAGAGCCCCTCTCACCAACATCGTGACCACACACCCATTTGAGATGGTCTCCATTGACTTCTTACACTTAGAGAAGTGTAAGGGAGGGTACGAGTATATACTGGTGGTTATGGACCACTTTACCCGTTTTGTTCAAGCCTATGCATGCAGAAACAAAGCTGCCAAGACCGCCGCAGAGAAGGTATTCGGGGACTTTGTGCTGAGATTTGGTTTCCCGGCGACGCTGCACCATGACCAAGGGAAGGAGTTTGACAATAAGCTCTTCGCCAAGCTGCAGGAGTACAGTGGAGTCAGGGGTTCTCACACAACACCGTATCACCCGCAAGGAAATGGTCAGGTCGAGCGTTTCAACAGAACGGTTCTGGCGATGCTGAGAAACCTGCCAGCGGTTGCGAAAACGGATTGGAAAGCGTCACTCCCAAAGGTGATACATGCATACAACTGCACCCGAAATGAAGCGACCGGATTTGCACCTTACTATCTGTTGTTCGGCAGAAATCCAAGACTTCCCATTGACCTGATGTTTGGCCTTAGAGCAAAGGACCGGGCACTATCCCATCAAGAATATGCAGAGAAGTGGAAGGCCCGCATGAATGATGCCTATCGCCTAGCATCAGAGACAGCACGGAAGGAGGGGGCCAGAAACAAAACACTATACGACAAAAAGGCCCACGGGACAGAGCTGTATCCCGGATGCAGGGTTCTCATCCGCAACCTGAACGAGAAAGGAGGACCGGGGAAATTAAGACCATTCTGGGAGGACCAGGTGCATGTAGTAACACAGAGGAAGCACGCCGACAGCCCTGTGTATGAGCTGAAGCCGGAGAATGGAAAAGGACGAACCAGAATCATGCATAGGAACCTTCTTCTGCCATGCGACTTCCTGCCGGTGGAACCAAGAGAAGAGGACTTACCTGTGAAACCTAGACGGGAGAGAAAGAAGACAGACAGACAAATGCAGTGGAACCAGGAACAGGACAGTGACTCAGATGATGAGGATAACTGGAGATGCATCGTGGGACGACCAACAGTCAGAGCCAGTGAGCGGATCCAGAGTCAGCTGAGCCCAGACGCCTTGGAGTTCTATCCGGAGGAAAGAGACGGTCAACATGAAGAGGATTTTGCGGAGCAGCCTGCAACAATAGAGGACAATGGGACAGTGTCAGAGAATGGCGAGACATCTGGAGCTGAAGAAGAGGATGAGCCCGATGACGACAAGAGCCCGGAAGATGCCTTGCAGCCTCCACCAGAAGATGCCTTGCAGCCTCCTCCAGGGGAAGCTGTGCAGCCTGCCAGAGAAAAAGCATATCCTTTGAGAAATAGAAAACCTACACCAGTGTTTACTTATCACAGACTAGGGCAGCCTAGTGTGTCTGGTAGATAAGCAAATCAGACAAGTCAGTATAAATAAATAAATGAAAAAAAAAATTTTTTTTTTTAAAAACCAAAAAAAAAACTTTTGACATGTTACAATTGTTATAGCTATGTGATTTTAGTTGTCCTGTGATCACCAGACATAGAGTTACTGTAGCATTGGTGTTTTAGAACACCCCTGTTACCACCAGGGATATTACTATTACAAAGTTATTTGCTTTTAGTCAGATACTATAGCTCCCCGGCCTCAAGACGGACGAAGCAGTGGATTCAAGTGCACATTATTTACTGCAAACATATACCATTAATAGGAGATGTGTGTTATATGTTATGACTGATTACAGTACAGTATCCAGATTGACTCCTGCTTAGTAATAACCTATCTTTTCAATGAAAAGTTATGCAATGTGGACTGGTAGATTTGTTATGTCGGGACGCCATTATCTTTTTGAGGGGAGAGTGTGGGGTACTTGGGATTTAGTAGCCCCCCATCTATTTTTTATTTTATATACTTACCTTCATTGACCACTCACTACTAGTAAAGAGGAGAATTGTCTGCTGTGTTGTTGTGATAGCCGGTTCTCGCCACAGGAGGGCACTGCAGGTTAATTGCTTCTAGCCTGTGTGACGTAGTGCTGGCTCCCGCGGTGCACTCTGGGGCATTCGGGTAGAGTCGTCAGATGAGTGTTGCCGTTCGTATAGTTAGCCATGCTCTGAAAACGTGTCCTCTGTAATGTCTATTTGACAGGTAAGCAGGCTAGTTAGACATATAAAATTAGGATGGTGATTAAATATGATGTGTAGGTGGGATATGGATGCCTATTAGAAATACCCACGAAGGGACTTTCATATTTATTTTGATAACGTCATATCACTGGCTAACGTTAGCTAGATTGCTAGCGAGTTGCTAACGTTAGCATAGCCATAGCTCCCGCGGTCTGAACCCATTGTTCTGTAGCTTGGCTTTGACATTGTCTGTATGTGTGATTAGTCTCCATTTACTATGTTTAGTGTCTCCACACTGTGTAAATATGAAGGTAGGCCTATGTGTGTTGCTATTTTGATCCCCCCATGTTCCGTAACGTTATATACTGTTTAGCTTTGCTAGCGGTAGGCTAGACTAATGTGAATTTATGGAAGAATATATTTGGTGCTCTTATTGTGTATAAATTGGAGATGAGTGTTGCCGTTCGTATAGTTAGCCATGCTCTGAAAACGTGTCCTCTGTAATGTCTATTTGACAGATGGAGTAAAACAACAAAAACACCAGCCCTTGTAAGTGTCATTCTTATCAAGTGTGCTACATCAGCTTCAAATTGCCGGCCCTGATCACTGTGGACCACTTCAGGAACGCCATGCACCAGCACATAGTCTTCAAACAAACACTGTGCTACTGACTGGGCCATTTGGTTAGGGAGAGCATACAGATTCACATACTTGGTAAAGTAGTCTTCCACTACTAACACATACCTGTTTCCCTTAGAAGTCACTGGCAGTTCAAGGATGTCAGCTGCCACTCTCTGGAATGGCCGAGTTGCTCGGACGCTCCCCATCGGTGCATGATGCTTAGGCACCGGGGCCTTGCGGGTTTGACATGGGATGCACTGCTCACACCACTGTTGAATATCTTTGAACATTGAAGGCCAGTAGCAAGTTTTCCTTGCACGTTCCCACACACGTTCCACTGAGAAATGTGCCGATGTAAAGCCCCTATGCAGATGCTGCAGCACATCAGGGACCACTGAGGAGGGCATGACAACCTGACACAGAGCATCTCCAGTGAGGGGAGAGTTCACCGCCCTGCAGAGTAGTCCATTAACAACAGAGAGGCGGGGATATTCAGTCCATAATTTTCTAAGCCACCGGGAGCTACCTCTCATCCACCCCCTAGGTGGCCGAGAACCACTCCTCTCCATCCAGTTCAATACCTGCCTAATATCTGGGTCAGCCCATTGTAGCTCCCTCATTTCCATTCCATCATGTGACAGTGCATGCATGAAAGACAAATGCTGCATCTCACTGCTCCTCTCCACACGCTGTTCCCCTGCGTCGAAGTCAGAGGTCTGGGGGTTCCCAGCGGGTGCTTGAAGCAGCTGAGTGTCTGTTTGGGGAACACTTGGCCCTTCCTCCGAGCCTATGACATTCACTTGTTTTGGCTGCCGCGTGGTGACATTTACCACCCTGAGCCCGGGGTCCTGAGGACACCGTGAGAATGCATCAGCATTAGTATGCCGTTGCCCGTCCTTGTGCTGTATAATCCAGTTATAAGGGTCTAGTTCCAAGACCCATCTCGCTCTGCGTCCCGTGGGATCCTTGTCAATAGAAATGCTGCGCAGGCCCAGCAGAGGCTTGTGATCAGTTACGATGGTAAAGGCAGCTGATCCAAAGTAATGTCTGAATTGGCGTATAGCCCGCACTACAGCCCACAGTTCTCTGTCAAATGTAGACCAACGCCGTTCCGGGGAAGTGAGCGATTGGCTAGCGTATGCCACCACTCGCTCCAGTCTGTCCCTGTCCTGAGCCAATACAGCCCCAACTGCTTCCATGGAGGCATCCGTGTACACTTTAAAGGGGATGTTAAAGTCAGGCATGGTGACAACCGGAGCAGATGAAAGCACCCCTTTCAGGTACTCAAAGGCTGTGTTACACTCAGTTGTCCATCTGAAAGGTGTGTCTTTGCAGGTGAGGCGATGCAGAGGAGCTGCACGCTGGGCAAAGTCCTTAACAAAGCATCTGTAGTAAGAGCAAAGGCCCACAAATGCTCTCACTTCGGTTGGATTCTGTGGTGTGGGCCAGGTTCTGACTTTATCTGTGTTTCGAGGGTCGGGCTGTAAGCCGTGGCAAGAAACAACATGTCCCAGGAACACTACATGATCTCGAGCCAGGTGACACTTCTTAGAATTGAGCCTGAGGCTGGCTGCCTGAATCCTGGAGAAAACTTCACGTAAACTGGAGAGATGGTCCTCAAAGGTGGGGCTGTATATTAGAATGTCATCGAGGTACACCACACACACCTGCCATGGGAGTCCTCTGAGCACCAGCTCCATCATGCGCTGGAATGTTGCAGGTGAGTTAGTAAGGCCCATTGGCATCGACCGCCACTGATAGAGGCCCCGGCCCGTTGTGAAGGCAGTTTTCTCCCTGTCTCCCTCAGCGACCTCGACCTGCCAGTATCCATTAGAGAAGTCTAATGTGCTGAGCCACAGGGAGCCCGCCAGTGCGTCCAGGGTCTCGTCCACCCTGGGGAGAGGATGAGAGTCTTTCACGGTTATACTGTTCAGGTGACGATAATCAATGCAGAACCTCCACTCACCATTCTTCTTCTTTACAAGGACAACAGGCGAGGCCCAGGGGCTGCAGCTTTCCTCAATTACCCCGTCAGCCAGCAGGGCAGCCACCTGCCTGTCTGTTTCCTCTCTCTTTTCTGGTGAAGTCCGGTAGGCGTGCTGCCGTAGAGGAGGATGATCACCGGTCTTGATGTGATGTTAGATAACTGTGCATTTGCCAGTCCCTCCTTTTGATGTGCTGAATATCTCCTGATGCTCTGCCAGCAGTGCAGCCAGTTGTGCTTTCTGTTGCTGACTAGCGGGAGACTCCTCCAGTGACACAAAAGGCACATCACTGGATGAAATGGCAGAGACAGTCTCCGTCGGAACCTGTGGGAGTGACACGATTTCGGACTCATCCACAGAGAAAAACTCCCCCAGGTGCGCGCCTTCCCTCAGTATAATGTCCTGATTTGTAGGGTTCAACACACGGGCTATGGTGACCCCGTCTTTCACAGATGTTACTGTGTGAGCTATGACACACTCACTTTTGCCTTTGAGGTTGGGTGATAAGTAGCCCACAAAGTCAGGGAGCTGGTCAACGGGCCCAGGTGGGGACACACTCACAGGCACCAGCGTCTCGGTGAGGGGGGGGCAGTGTCATGACAGTGGCGACGGAAACATTACAACACTCAGGAATCAGGTCTTTGCCACTCAGAAGTGGAAGTACAGTGTCCCATAGCTGCAGTTTGCCACGGGCATAATCCAGGAGGGCGTGATTTGTGACAAGAAAGTCCAGGCCCAGTAGTGCTGTTTGTGTGGACTCCCTAATGACGTGGAAAACATGCTGCCGGGAGGTCTTCCCCAGACGCAGTGTGACTGTTATGGTACCCAGTGTGTCAAGCATCTGTCCATTCACTGCCCGCGCAGCAATAAAGTCCGCTGTTAGGGGCCGCTTGTGCAGGGCTGGAACAGACATGCGGAAATTGTCACTGATAAACGACTCGGTTGCCCCTGAATCGACCAATATGTTAATTTCAGTCCCTTCAATGCTTCCCCTCACGTATGAGGTCCGCTGCTCTGTCTTGTCTGATGTCATGGCATTACTCGGGGAGGGGATAAGCATTCCTCCCTCCAGAGGGCCCATAGGCTCTGTAGCTGGTGTTTGGGCCGCAACATCAGCTACATCTCTTTTCCCGACTGGTTTGCTGAGTCTTCCCTCTTGGGGGAGAGAAAATGCATGCCACGCCGTCTCTGTGTTTCCTCATTAGAGGGGCTCCTAGCAGGTCTGGGACTGCAGGGGGTCCAGTAGTCCTGTTTCTCCCTGGGGCCTCCTTCTGCTCGCCGCTCACGCCAGCCACGGTCAGGTGAACGCCCTCTCTGTTCACCCCATGTGCGAGACCGACAGCCCTGCTCCCCACAAGTACACTGACACTGACCTCCACATACTGGGTGAGGGGCTTTCCGTTCATCTCTCCAGCGGCTGGATCGCAGTCGGTTGTTTTCCTCTGCCATTTGTTTCATTTCCATCCTCATTTCCCTCAAATCCGCAGTAAGTCTATCCATAGCTCTGTACAAACCACTCCCATCAGATATGGAGTGCACCATAGCCGCTGCACTGCTTTCAGTGGGAGGCTGGCGTACGTGGGTGTTGACATAATCCATCTTTAGGGCCTCTCGGGCCATCTCACACCGGCCAGCAATGGTCAGGGCCTCAGCCAAATCAGTAGCTCCCTGCTCGTGACATTTAGCTCTCAGTGCCGGGTCAAGTCCAGCCAGAAATCTGCGAAATTTCTCCTCTTTCTGAGCTATATCACCATAGCCTGGGAATGCCTCTTGAACTAGCTTGCTTATTTCTGCTGCATATACTTCCAGACTCTCTCTGGGAACACGGAGGCGGGCAGAGAGGTTTGCTCTGAAACAGTCAAGAAAATGTCTTTGTCCGAAAGCCTCCTGCAATTTCTCCTTTACCTTAGCGTAATCCGCCTGAACGGCAGCTGGCAAGCTATCCCATAGCAGAAAAGCAGCCTTTGTTAGACGCGTTGGTAAAATCCTCACCAATTCATAGTCAAAGTCATCGCCAGTGCCTCCAACCAGCGCCTTCACCGCCACTTCGTATTGTCTGGCCCAGCAGGGGAAACTTTGTTTTTCCTCTCCGGAAAATGGCGGCGAAGTTCTATCCTCACGTTGCTGGCGAACGGCTTTTCTCCACGTCGCTCTCTGTCATTATAGTCCAGCGGATCCTCGTATTTCCACATGTTGCTCCTCAATTATCTCAGAAGACAGCAGCAAGATGAGTGAAGTTTTCGTGCACACACCGCGCCGGGTTTCCGACACGACGAAGCTCCGCCGTTGCTAGCTGAGAAGCTAACTGACCCTCCGAACCTTTCTTTTCGGTAATTTAAACATCTTTCTTTTGCGGGACGTTGGCACAAGCATCCCACCGCTGCCACCAATGTAACCGAGGGTTTGTAGATGTCGCCTATACTGTATGAAACTATAAAATAACAAATACGGAGGTTCCACTTTCACACGAGGACCACTTTATTTGGATTCTTCCCCCCAACAGAACTCCACAGCAACAACGCTGCGCACAGCACTTCCGCTCCCTCTTCAGCCTTCAAAATAAGAGCTCAAGGCATATACTGTGGCAACAGCTTATAACAGGAACTTAAAATCACTAACAGGCTAAGTCCAGAAAAATAGGTTACATATGTAACAGATTATTTTCTTGCCCGGTGCAGGATTCGATACAGGCTGTACTGCACCACAAGGCGACATCACTAACCGCTCGGCTAAAGGGTCAGACCCATTAGCTAGGGGCTAACGTGTCTTATTAGTAGTTTACAGTCGTCACCCTCCCCGGAAGCGCGCCCTCGCGCTTTGTTATTCCCGCGCTCCGAAGAGACTTCTGAGGATCTGCACACTTCCGGATCCCACCGCTGCCACCAATGTAACCGGTTATTTTCTTGCCCGGTGCGGGATTCGAACGGAGTGTACTGCACCACAAGGCGACATCAATAACCGCTCGGCTACAGGGTCAGACCCGTTAACTAGGGGCTAACGTGTCTTATTAGTAGTTTACAGAACTGTTGAAAGCTCCATGATATTTGTATGGGATTACAGTCAGTGACGCTGAATTTTATTTTTTTTTACCCAATACATCAAGGGCAAAAATGGTAAAGAGAACTTCCCTTCACTAATTGAATTGCTAGATGCCTGCCCTGCAGATATTTCCCCCCAATATGAACTGCCTGTTAAGGGCCACCATTACACTGCCTATAAAGTCTTGCAGTCTTGAGAGACTTTTCTCCGCAACAAACCGGATCAAGACACGCCTGGGATCATCGATGATGACTGGAGAACAACTTAACACTTTTGAACGAGAACTAACAGACACACTGGATTATGACGATACCATCAGCATTTTCAATTCAAACCCTATGACTCCGCCTTGTATAGGCTACCGATAAGGTAGGCAAGTGGTTTCTTTAGTCTGGCCCGCTGTGGCTTGATTATTATCGCAGCCTCGAGTGAGTTCTGATTTGGGACTGTTAACACTACTGCTCGTTATGCCTCATGGGAATTGGGACTGTATTGGTCATTGAATTTGTTATTCCTGTTCGAGCACCAATGAGTTTATGAAACATCTTATTATTGCATGCCCTGTTAGGTTCTGTGGCAATAGCTAGCCATTCATGTGTCTGGCTCGGTATGGTAGCATGTTTCACCAACGCAACAACTGCTATGCTAAGCAGATCAGATATGTCTATAGGCCTACAAATTAGGCCTAATTAATAAACCGAATTTTATGAATGCTGTTTTGTGTGAAGTCCCTCTCTTGCTCTTGGACACCATCATGTAACGTTAGTCTAAATAATCATGATTGTTTATAATATTTAGCAGACACTTTTATCCAAACGATGTACAACGACAATAACAATATAT